>NC_135554.1:18675591-18685591 GCF_964340395.1 Glandiceps talaboti
AGATCTCAGTAGAGCTAGGAATTCCTCTGGCATTGCAAAGAGCATCATAATAGCTACTATATTGCTTGGAATTACGGTGATTCTACTGATATCCATACCAGCCCTTATGTTTAATACATAACACGGACTAGAGAGATGTTACACAAATTGTAGATGTAACCATGATAACTACAAAGTCTGTGTAATATTGTCGAATGGACATTCCGTAGCGAAAGTGGTCCAACTTGAGAGGGTCGAGAGACGACTTCAGAATATTCACGACTTCTAATATGCCCTATTTTAGTCTATGTTAAAATAACACACCATAATTCAAGATCATGTTTATTAAGGTGTATGTTGTTGTCAAGTTACCTGAACATCTGAAACGAAGATTTTTCAGAGCAGTAGTTGAATCAGACTTAATTTATTGAAACATAGACAATCACCAAAAGTATGCCAGAACGATTGGATGGATGCTACACACAACTACTACGCAAAGCACTCAACATTTCTTGGTCACAACATATATGCCAAATAAAGAATTGTGCACCAAAGATCTCAGAGACGATCAGCCGGATACGGGTCAATTTTGCCGGTCATTGTTACAGAAGCAAAGAAGTAGTCAAGGATCTGGTTACTTGGCAACCAAAGCATGGAAGGAGGAAGCCAGGAAGACCAAAGCTGACGTACCCGACACTACTTGCCTCTGATCATGGGATAACTATTACTGAACTTGAAAAAAGTTATGCAAAACAGACATCAATGGAAAATGAAAATCCTACCATGTAACCTATAATTCATTTGCATCTCGAGTGTGAATGATGTATACCTGAACTGTCCATACAGCTAGCCCTACTACCCGGGCCTACCACCTAGTAACTAGATCTTACCGAGCACCTATTAATACTCGATGGACTGAAACTCTATGTCTGGTCACTGTTTATCAGTAAATAAATTACATTTGTTTGAACTGCATATAACATAATGTGATTGGAATTAATACATGCCTTGTGTTGATGGCTTCTAAAATGATGCCCGACGGGCTGCAAAAACTACTCCCAAGAAAATCACTCTATTAAAAGGTATATCTTCATGTAATTTGTTCAGTCTAATTACCCTACTATTAAAGTAATTAAGGACACAGGTCAGGGGTTTGGCGGCAAAAGCCTGACATTCATCATTTATTAGAACTCTACCACTCACGTTAGTACATAACCATAAATTTCCCAGTCAAACCATAAATTTCCCCAGTCAAAGTGTTAGAACAATAAACTGGTTTGTGCAAAAGGCACACTCTTACATAAAGTAGAATGAAAGGTAACCTCAGACTAGTTACTGGTTGAAACATAAAGGGTGGGATCCGGGAGGGCGGGAAAACGAACGCGTGCACGTGGAGAGAAAGTAACCAGGTCACTGACGCACGCGCAGTCACCCGACGAAGTGTTTTGCATACTGCATAATATACAAGATAAGGTCAGAGCAGGTCACGGATGGTAATTAAAATATATCATTTGAAACCGTTACAGCCTTGAGTTGGTACCACACTTTAATAGCAATCTAATGATACAGTGTTCTATCATTTCGCCAGAAAGTCCGCCAGTGCCCGGATTCTGAAACACAACATTTTGCATAATATTAATACCGTAATCACGTAAGCGAGGTGAATGTGAGGTCATGCTACTTCCTTGATATGCATTTATAGTCATGTACGTTATGTACGAGCCCACATTCGGATTCCTTCTGTTTTTGGTTTTCCAAACAGACACTTAAGCGATGATATCCCAGTGTAGATATGTCTGACTATAGTGAATGTAGTGGTAAGTTGGAATCATCATATATAATTGACATACATGCAAAATATGTAACTATCAATATGCACTTAAATCGTTGACAAAGTCCACAGTTCTATGAGATTATTGGTTTACATACATGTTTGTAATTGCAAGCCTTTTATGCGGCAATCCAATCTTACGTGCAGTTAAGTATATGTCCATCCGTACAAAATGTCACAGGTTAACACACCTTTGAAATTATTTTATGTACAATTTGTTATTTCGATTGTGTTCAAAGACTAAATTTAAACACGAAACATGCTTTGCGATAAGTGTTTGCATGCGCATACGTCGTCAACTTCTTGCTTTTGTAGAAACTACCCCGCTCCTCGACGTCGTCGGAAGTGCTCAGTACACGGATGACAAGAAGCAAACACACCGGTCTGAAGGCCATGACAGACCTTATGAACATGACACACAGGTATATTTAAATTTCATGTATTTATCTTTCTAAGAGTAAGCATCACGCCGAACTCTCTGTAACGTCTGTGGCGGTTCAAAGTACACATTTCACATTGTTTGCTAATGTTGACGGCATTGTTCAAATAATATATTTATTGTTACAAGTAATTTCTTTGCTTAAATGAACATATTTAGATAAGGGAGCATTCAGTAATTATAATGGAGAGGGACGGGAAAATAGAAGGGCCACATTTTTAGAAATCGCTTTTCAAGGGAGGGCCATATTTTAGAGAATGGAACTATTCAAGGGGTCACATTTTAATGACTCATTGTCCTCCTTCAAATACATCCTCGAGTCTAGGCGGAGCCAAAACCAAAACAAATTGTTTTGAAAAAAGTTGCCAAAGTATATCTATCTATTCCGGTTCCATCGACATTACATAACATTTGATATGCTTATTTAGGTGATCTTTTTTGACATATTAAGTGGTTTCAGAGTCTTATACATGTACATGTAAAGCTGATTGTAGGTTTCAAAACTGACGGACACTTAGGCCTAATAAAAAAATTGTGTGGTTCCGGTTACACTCAATTTTAGAATAGGTGGGGTAGGTGGATTTTTTTTTTATTATATCATATTATTGTCTGTATGAGTGTCTAATTCAGGTTTTCTATTGTTTTCCAAACTGTCTGTGTTATTTATTTCTTCCTATCAGATGTACAGCCATTACAGATTGGAAGAACGATTTCAGAGTGTCTTTTTTAAAGTTGATGTCAGTTTCCGCATCCACTATATTTCCTGTGAGACTTTACAATTTTTGCAATTTTTTTTTTTTTTCTCGAATACGTAAACATCTTTATGGGGCGGTAGTGAAAAACTAGGTGGGGGTCGGGTAACCGGAACAAAGCAATTATTTTTTTAAAGGACTTATAGCAGTGTCTTTGTCCTGACGTGTACTCTTCAACATATACCAAGAGAAGAAATGTGTAGGTAATTGTCACATATTATAATTCCCCCTATACGTTTATTACATCTCAATTCTTCATCCAAAATGTAAAGACTGATTATGCATTTGTTGTTTTGTTTTAAACAGAGTTCTCCCGACCATCTAAGGATTACACCCCGTAGCAATTGTATTAATGATAACGTTCCATACTACTATATGCTGTTTTCTGTATTAGTGTGTATATTTTGCTGTTGCCCACTGGGTCTGATCGCCATCATCGTATCGTTTGACGTAAGGACAAGTCATTTATTTCAAACTTACACTGGTCTTCTGAAGTGAACGTTTCGTAATGTAATATATTGGCAGTGATGTAAGATATCGTTGAAAGAGGTTATTTGTGGTGGTGGTGGTGGTGGTGGTGGTGGTGGTGGTGGTGGTGGTGGTGGTGGTGGTGGTGGTGGTGGTGGCGGCGGCGGCGGCGGTGGTGGTGGCGGCGGCGGCGGTGGTGGTGGTGGTGGTGGTGGTGGTGGCAGTCTATGGTAACGTTTAACTAAATTTAAATTTAACACAAAAGACCAGAAAATAATTTTATATATACAAATTACAATTACATGAGTAAAAGCAATATGACATTAAGTAGCATATACTCTACTCCACGATAGCATACCGCATTATTGTGCTATGCTGTACTATACTGTACTGTGCTGTGCTGCTTTGTGTTGTGTTGTGTTGTGCTGTTCTGTGCTATGCTATGCTGCACGACACGCAACGGCACGACACGGAAGGGCACTGCACTGCACTGCACTGTACTGCTGTGTGTTGTGTTGTGCTGTTCTGTGCTATGTTATGCTGCACGGCACTGTACTGTACTGTACTGCACTGCACTGCACTGCACAGCACAGCACTGTACTGCTGTGTGTTGTGTTGTGCTGTTCTGTGCTATGTTATGCTACACGGCACTGCACTGCACTGCACTGCACTGTACTGCACTGTACTGCACTGTACTGTACTGTACTGTACTGCACTGTACTGTACTGTACTGTACTGTACATATTTGGGGCACGGCACCGTACTATACTTTACTGTTGTACTCTAATGTATCGCATATCGTATCTTACCTTGCCTCTTTTAAGAACCTTCCATACCACACCATGACGTCATCATATTTTCCAATAATTTGTGTCGTATTTCAGGCTAGAAATGCTGTACAGTCCGGTGATTCTGACAGAGCTAAAGTCTCCCTAGCTGTCGCAAGGAAAGTTATTATTGCTGCTATTATATTCGGTATCATAGCAATTTTGCTTATACTGGTGTCAGTTGTAATTAATTATACATAGATACTACAGAGAAGACATATATATGAATATCACACAGTACTATATTGTTCCACACTCAATTCATTTCGACAGTTTTCGAAACTGAACGTCTTACAAAGCGTTGCTCGAACCAATTAGAACACCACTAGTCTAACGCAACGTCGTAAACCCCAGCCTCTTTTACGGCACCGTCTAAGACGCTTTGTTTCGCAGTTTCGCTGACGAAATAACAGCTCTGGTTTGCGAGAATGGCGATATTCCATGATTGTATACTTTCATATTTACTTTAGTTGTGTAAGAGAGCTGGGTATAATTCATGCACCATTTGATGTACGGCAAAAAATATAGCAATGTTGTTATTACAAAGGTCTTTCTGACGTCAGGTGATGAAAAGAAGTACTTTGTAAAAGTTTTTGCTTGGTTAGATGATAAAAACGTAGCGATTTTAGAAAGATTTTTGTCTAGCCAAACTGCAACTTGTTTCTTCCTAACCGATTTCCATTATTGTCGGTCATAATTACTGGTATTTGAGTAACAGTCAATTTTGGAGGATGGACGTGCAATTTTAGATAACAATAGTGGTTTTTTTAAGATTCCACCTCAGAGTATGTGCCCTGGAAAAATATTAAAGTTACCAATCACACAACCTTGGACGGTTTTGTCATATTATGAGAAATAAAAACAATATAATATTTAGTTGTATTAAGTTATTATATAATATATATATATATATATATATATATATATATATATATATATATATATATATATATATATATATATATATATATATTTATATATATATATATATATATTAATTCACGAGATTGGATTTTTCGACTACCAACATTTGAAGTATCGATTTGTACTTTTTTTTGTTCTCTGCCACAGCTTATACGCGTTACGTTTGTTAAGGTATTGTTTGTTACCTTGATTTTCTAGTCAAATTCCCTCAATTTTTTTTAGTATTGAATGTATTTAAAAGAAATGAATAAATAAATAAATTTATTTTATTTATTAATTTACTTGTTCAGATATATTATATATATATATATATATATATATATATATATATATATATATATATATATATATATATATATATATATATATATATATATATATATATATATATATAACTATGTCTTCCTTTTGTTCGGACATGCACAGTTTATTTGCTAGCTTTCGTGTGTTGGTAATAGCTTGAAGAAGGTGTGCTAGACGCACCGAAACGTTGCTTGTTAGTAATTTACCCTGGGATTAGAAGGAAGGACGACTTTGTACACTATTTGTTCATCAAGTCACTTATATATATATATATATTGTTACGAACCGAAATTTTAGCGGAGCCAAATAGCGCACAGTAAAGTAAATACTTCGACACTACAACGTTAACGGTCAAACACAGGACGCTACACAGTATTTTAATACACTTAACAATTATCTTATTTAATTCAGTTATAAAGAAGGCCTAAACAATATTCTTTGGTTCTGGTTACCCGAAGTCTCACGAGAAACAGTGGATGCGGAAACTGATATCAACTTAAAAAGACAATATACAACTGTTCTTCCAATCTGTAATGGCTGTATATCTGATAGCTAAGGAAGAAATCAATAATACAGAGACCATCTGGGAAACAGTAGAAAACCTGAACTAGATACTCACACATGAAAAAAATATAATAAAATAAAATAAAAAATCTACCTACCCCACCTATTCTAAAATTGAGCGTAATCGGAACCACACAATTTTTTTAGAGAGGTGGGAGGGATTGAGGGAGGGAGAGAGTGAAAGTGAAACAACGAACAAAGAAACAAAGAAAGAAACAAATTAAGGAACCAACCAACACACGAACAAATGAATGCATGATACATATAAATGAATGAATGAATGAATGAATGAATGAATGAATGAATGAATGAATGAATGAATGAATGAATGAATGAATGAATGAATGAATGAATGAACGAATGAATGGGTGGATGAATTAATTAATTAATTAATTAATCAATTAATGAATGGATGGATGGATGGATGGATGGATGTACATATTTCTATATTGTTTTAGACCATACAGGTTTTTATAGGTTTAGACCTAAATAATTTTGGGACAATTTAATGGCAGTTATGCTTTGGTAAACGACAACGGACCATATTTTAAACCAAATTGGACCCCGTTCTAGAGTTCAGCTCGAAAAAAGACCCCACTTTTTGACCAAAGGCTATAGAAATGCACAACAAAGAGCGGCACACATACATATACTCAAATAAGGTGAGTAGGCCCCTCCCCCCGGGGGGCTCTCACCGTCCTCAGTAGAACACACTGACAAAGCCATCGCAATTTAATAAGCTTCATGCCGGTAGGTACCGGCACGGTGAGCTGTTAGTCTGTGTAGTCTATGTAACCGATGAGGGCGCACCGTCTAATTAGTAAGGACTGCGGATAGATAGTCACACAATATGGTAAATTGTAAAACAAAAATATTGCGCAGCCATTAAAGAATGTAAAAAAGTCTACATAACATTCCTTATTAGGCTTATATAAAGTACTTCACATATTAGTTTCGTCACCTTGCGCAACCATGTCATCATCAGGCTCCAATATACTGAAGACTTCCACGTAAATTGTGAGGTAACCGCACCCTTGGCAAGGCGTTTAGTTCATGTCGTTTTTGTCTGTAAAAAAATCAACAACAACAAACTATATTGTTATATATATAATTGATGTATAATGTCATCTAATATGATATTTTAGTAACACCAACAGTATACAAGTTTATTCTCATTTAATCTCAATTTCTTGTTTATCAAACAACTACTTGTATATTTAAAAGTAACCCTTTTTATATAAAAAAAATGGAACGTTGGAATTCGAAAAAATAGCCCATTGTTAACCATGTTATATTTGGTATTACCATGCTTACAATACTTTTATTGTTATATGTAGTACTACCAAGCAGAATACAGGACATTCAATCGTAAGTTCAACTTTAATTTAACAGTTTGACTTGCAATTGATTTCTGTCCCTTTTAATTGAACAGGATTTGACCTCACAAAAGAACATTCAAGGCAATGAGCGGTCAGACATCGACGCCGATGACATCCCTGAAGATTACTTAGTTTTCTCTGTTCTTAGTTACATCTTTGTTTTTTGGCCACTAGGGATGGTTGCCATAATAAAATCGAATAAAGTAAGCCCCATAAATTTCAAATAAATTAAGTAAATATATCAAAGGGGAACAGCACTCCAAGAAATAAAAGTAATTTCGTAAAATTTGGGATCTGGAGAGCGATTTCATTATTTCACACCACATGATTTCCGCACGACTGTCACATTGAAACTTTCTAATCTTCTCTATATTGTTCTAACAGTCTCCTTCACGGGTTTTATTAGCAAATATGCATATGTGCATATTCATGACTATTATTTGAAGGTACTAAGCACTTTTGATTGTTCCTCTAATGCACATCTGCTACGGTCCTAGAACCCAAAGTTTATGAAAATGAAAATAGTTTGATTTCCTGGAGTGGTGACCCCCTTTAATCATAGTGTACTACACATGCAAAATGTAGACACATTACCAATTCAAGTAGAAGCATTGTTATCAGTCTGTCTGTCACTCTGTCTGTCTCTCTCTGTCTGTCTGCGTGTGTCTCTCTGTTCGCCTGTCTATCTATCTACCTATCTGTCTGTCTGTCTGTCTGTCTGTCTGTCTGTCTGTCTGTCTGTCTGTCTATATTTCTTTTTGACTCGCAGACTATTTGTTTGTCAGTCTATATAGCTGTGTGTCTCTATCTCTCTTTACATCCTCGGTATATCTGTGTGATGATTTTAGATTGATCGCAGTAAAAAATGTTTGCTACATATTCTTTCTTTCATTCAAATCTGAGTTGTAATATTCTATTTTTTTTTCCATGCAGGTGATAAAAGAAGTACACAACTGAGACTTAGAGATGACTAGAGAATCATCGATATCAGCCAAACACTACATTCTACTATCACTGTTCTGTGGGTCCATGCTGTTCATTTGTGCCTATCTCCTAGCTGTACTTATCGTCGGTACACTGAACGCACTGTAGAAAAGGGAATACATCAAATCTTTTTGGTACATATTATCATTTTTGAAAGAATGACGATTGAGACGAAATGGTTATACTGAACACATTTCCACTGTGGAATAATTCTACTGCAGTACCCCCTTCCGTACCCTTATACTCATCCTCAATTATGCCAACACCATTCTTAAACCATATATTTGGCATGCAGTATGTTTAGCTATGTATTACTACAAATAAGTTCACTGACTTCATTGGGCGAGTTATTACATACATGTGTAATTGATATTACTTCTAATGAAGACCAGTTGCTGCATTTACAGGGTATCAATGAACAAAGCAGCTTTTAAGTGATGTTTGAACTCTCCTTTTGTATTTACCTTCATAAATATTTCGTTTGCTCCAGCTTTGTTTGATATTGTGAAAAGGTGATGGTATTGACATACTATAATTGAATATACCAGGAGTAGATGTAAAAACACAAAAGACAACACTCAACATAATTGTACTGAATACCTTACATGTGTGCAGAACGTTGTTTTCGAATATGAATATTATTTCAATTTGCTATATCTTATGCTGCAATGCACAATGTCACAAACTAAGCAGGTACAAACACTATTTTCTATCAATTATTATATTTTGGTAATAAGCCAGTATCTCAACAAACACAAGCTTGATATTTCACATCATTTACCTCGACGACAACAAAGTACAGGTACTTGTAAATCTTGGTACAGCTTTATAAATAATTTGCATAATTGGATAGATTTTGGGATATATATATATATATATATACATATATATATATATATATATATATATATATATATATATATATATATATATATATATATATATATATATATATATATATATATATATATATATATATATAAATAAGTTATTGGCGTTGAACAAAAAATATGGGTTATATACCCTAGTCGTTCTAAATCACGACAACCTGTGTTTACGTCACTTTTTCCAACAGGTATAATTATATTATTCCCCACTATTTCTCGTGAGTTGTGTCACTACTCATCTGGTGACTCGTGGTGACAAAGTCCCTAAGGTACAAACTACGCCAGGAGACTAGAATGGTTTGATCGAAGCAAAAAAGAATACTCGTAACCTAAAGAGTTTTGTTACTACTCATCTGGTGACCGGTAGTACAAACTACGCCAGGAGACTAGAATGGTTTGATCGAAGTGAACGTTTTATGTACGCAAAAGAGTGAAATAGGTTCGTTATGCAGCTGTAGTTTTAATGAGTATTTTGCATAATTAACTATTTTAGGTAAGTTGGTCCATATCGATATCTTAAGAAAACACTTTTCAAATTCCATGTAATTTGGTACAAACATCAATCATATCGAAACGCACACGCCCTATAAAGAGCTAGCTAGTTTGTACTTTTCGTGAGTCATTTGCATAATTAATGGTTGATTTTGGTAATTAGACTGTATT
>NC_135554.1:18690591-18698091 GCF_964340395.1 Glandiceps talaboti
AAATTTAATGATTTGAATAAATCTCAGATCAAATTCGAAATGAGTAATTGTTGCTGTGTAATAATATATGTAAAAGGAGTTGACTAAAATAATAAAATGTAAACATATCATACCTAGTAAGCTATCATATAATAAAGAGTATCTAAATGATAATCGGAAGTCAGTATGCCAGTCTAAGACAATATATCTCACGCATTATCACTAAGTTTTATCGCATCAAAGCATAGTATAAATTTGTAATATTCGCAAGCCATAAAGGTTACGTAATGTCGCAAGTAGCGGAAAGATGATGCCTCTTATTGCATATATCATGTATATGTTCAAGGACGATATCAAACGCACCCTATTATCGTCAAATACGTAAAATAAACCATAGAGGATTCTTATCATGAAAATAGTCAGTCAACGTCAATCGCTACGTCATGACTAATAAATACATATCTATATCACACAAAGTACTGTGCAAATGTTAATAGCCTGTGTCAACCCATAAAACACTTCGTAAATAACCTATTGAGTGTCAGAGGGCCTTATCGCAATATGTATTTCGTAATATTATATAACCCACTTCACTGTGTGTCACATATACGTATCATCTTGAGAAGGGTAAACAAACGTAAACTAACCAATCTACAGAAAGAATGCATGCTTGTCCCTAGGTAAACAATAAAACATTGTCCTGCGTCCAGGACTGAAGTGGTTTACCAAGGAACCTTCTGACTGTAAGTCGGTCGTACTCTAAAACAGTTGAAAATGCCAACTTTACCGTAACTCAAAACTAGATATACCTGTCAGCACCTAATTGAAACACACCCGCTATCTAACAAAGAATAATAGTTATTTGAACCTGAAACTTTATCGACAGAGATAACCAAATAATCAAAATTAAACTATCAAACAAGAGGTGGTAAACATACTCAAGATATTGAGCTTAACAAATAAACAGTATCGCCACAAATGAAAAAAAAATGAACAACTATGTCACTTGAAGTTCAGCAGATATATGAAAGCATGAAATGATCAAACACATAAATGATATGGAAGCTAGAAACATGAAAAGGAACACATGTGCCTCTGATCATTAAGACGTTGGAACTAATGTATTGAAATATGATGAAATAATACACACGCAGATGAAAATAAACAAATTAGTAATGAGTTTTATGTCTGGTGAGTTGCCAATTAACGAATATTTCCCGATCATAACATCACAATTATTCAGCGTCAGGCCAGACTGTACAAACACTCACTCAATCATACTGCGCACTCAAACATACTATAGTAAAGAACCCTAACAAAATATACTAAGTAAACTCTATCAAACAGAATATTCATCAAAGCAACTCCAAGGATGAAAGGAAAGGTAAAAGTAAGTACACGATGCGGTTGGATACAAGGTTTACAATTATGAGTTATGACAACAATTTTGTATGTAAGAATCGGTGAACACACTTTAGTTATATCTGATTAGCGGCCAAGTCAATATTATGCAATTGATCATCTTCAGACAGTGGTTTAAAAACACCTAGCCTTGTATTCCTCCTCAAAGTAACATCATTGTCGCTTGCATTTGCAATTCTAATTGGAACTAAATCATTCTCAGTTTTAGCCAGTACACGCGCTGTTACTAAGCCGAGGTGACACAAAGATTTAATATTAGGCGTGGTGCCAAGTATTCCATCACCAACGTGAGATGGAAGCCGCGCAGATATAATACATTCTGATTTCGCGGGAATTAAATATTTGTCAGCTGATCGCATGAATAACTTCGAACGAAGACGCAATTTATTCTTGGCAATATCTATTATCGCTCTATGCATTTTCATGAAATCGACACCTATGATAAGCGGCTTATTAAGATTGTCTACAAGGTGAGCTGGCATAAGGACACTACGATTATTTATAATAGCTGGAATATTAATTAAACCTCGAACTGGTAACCTACCACCTGAAGCTACTGTTATATAATCATGAGAAGACTTTACTATTTGTACACGTCTAAGTTCTGGTATTTCCTTCAATAATTTACTCGTAACTACTGTAACTGAAGAACCTGTATCGACCAAAGCATTAACATTCTTACCATAAATCCTAACATTAATCAAATTGCTATTATGCATCTTATCTGTACTAATACTGCTAAGCGTAGGTGAATTAATAGACAAGTTAGCATTACATGTATTACTATTTAACTGACGATCACTGTGCATTACACATGAAGGGCTAGTGTGTCCTGGCTTGTTACATAATCGACATACTGGTTCACCTGATCTGATCTGTTGACCTCCATAAGTTGGTCCATGTCTATTAGTCTTAAGTTCTCGAGAGTATGGGTCAGATTTGAAAGTGTTCTGTCTTACCGCATGACTTGTGAAATGTTGATCGTCCCTGTTTGGCTTGTCTTGTGATGTCATCTTCGAAATAAGCTGTTCATGTAGACGGGTATTCAAGTTGAGTGCGTCAGTAAGAGAGTCACATGTTTGCTGAAGGATGTCACGGTCGCTGGCCCCTGGATCCGATGTTGACTTTTCCACTCCCATTTTCCCTTGACCATCCAAATCCTGTACCATTTCTGCTAAACGTGCAAAATGCACTGCTTCTCTGAAGCTCGTTGGCTCTTTCAGAACAACAGGTCCAAATAACGAACGTCTCATCCCCTGCAAAAAAATACTCAATATTTCCTCACCATTAATATCTCTACCATAACGACACAATATGTCCCTTACACGAGACGCATATTCTTCAATATTCTCATCGTCACTTTGTTTGATTTTCTGCAATTCTTGGTCCACCTTCCATCTTGGACCCCCATCTTGAAAACGCCCTATGAAAGCCTGTCGCACGTAAGCCCAGTTGACTGCAACATCTTCTGGTAATGATACAAACCAACGTTCGGCCTCTCCAGTGAGCAATAGAGTGAAAGTATGCAAACTTTGGTCATCGTTGTATCCTTTCAAACTAATAAATGCATCGAATTTACAAAGCCATTTCTTCACTATTTCATCGCCTGTAAATTTGGGCGGCAGCAGGTCAAGTCCCATTATGTGTTGTAAGTTGAAAAAGCGTTAATCATTAATACATCAGTGTTCATATAGTTACGGCAAATGAACATACTGGGTGCGGTCCATCAAGTTCAATCATACAACGGTTACAGTGCATTACTTTTACTCGTCCATTTCGGAGTTCATTAGTTTCGGAGAATACAATGTCAGTTCTAGAACCAGATACATGGCCAAGCCCCGGATTTACTCCACCATTGAAACGCTGTTGATCGGCTTACTGTGCAGTTTATCGATATTGAAATGTTCAAACGGGGAAGTACTCACTCGCACTGCTGTTCCAATCGTCAGTCTGTTCCATTTAAGACTATAACGTTGAATTAGCCGACCAACTAGTTTCTTCTCAAACCATCTCTTCTACGAGGTACCGTACCGACTTGGATTGTGTTGAGTAGAACTCACAACGAAACATACGTATCTGGTTCAACGAACGCCAAGCTAACCACTTGGTTGATTTTATTACATGACCAATCTCCGTCTCCGCCTCCCCTCCTCGAGATGGGCTAAAAACCCAACTTAAATACATTTCAAAGTTTACACAAAATCTCTATTCTTAGAGTATGACGTATTCTTAAGTCTATGATAAAAGACATCATCCGAGATCTAATATCCAATCACCTTCCCTAGATTAGTAATACAAGTTCATATCTCAAAGACCATAAAATAGTCATGTCATAATAAAACTTGTTGACAGTTCAATCGTACCTGGTACAAACAATTCAGAAACACCCCATGTAGAGATGTCAAAGACCTATGTTGTTACGCAACGGAATGTCACTGTATGTTCAAAGTTTAAATGCTTTTTGACTTCAATTTAGAGTTCATATAGAAAATTTACCAAAATGTCCTAAATGGATATATTTTAGATTTGTGATTCGTAACACTAGGGAAGCCTGTCTAGAAATACTGTGATAGTTTTCAAAACTGTGGACAGAGTTAACGAATTGTGACCTGTCCAACACATTGTTATTGATCATGTGATGAATACCTGATATTAAAGTCAATCGCTTGACCTCGATGACATACATGGCAACCGTTGGTAACGTACTATCTACCCGTTCGACGAGATCTACCGTGAGACGCTAAATTCCTTATTCTGACCGAAAAAAAAAACCTATGCAAAACTACACAGATGCAAGCACTATCCTACCAGGTTGTCAATTATACATAATGGTTGCCGAAGGGCACAGTTGTGCTACTACAAATCAAGAACAAACAAATAAACACTTATCAACAGTGAGATGATTCGAACCAACAATCTCTCATCTGCAGCTTCGAAGTCATCCACTCTAACTACCATGACATGGTATATGTGACTTCATGTGTAAGTGCATATGCTTGAATCCTAGGCCTATTCCCGCTGTTTACTAGTAATGGAAATACACCGAGGAGTGTTAGTGCTGAGTTGTATATCTTATTAATACCACATCTCCCGTTGCAGTGATGACTTGACAATGTTCATTGTCTTGTACAACTGAATATTCAGCTATTTAATATACGTAATCGCATTCACACCAAAATCAGGTCACATTGATCGATTGTCATGGGTACCAACTTAGTATTAAACACAAATATTGCTAAACCAACAAGGCAAACGTCTTTAACCATATAGCCAATCATAACAATAGTCTTCAATTTTCAGAGCACCGCCATAACATAAATATAAATATTGTTTATATACGTCTCGAATTAGGTTGCAGAAAAAAATATTACGTGACATTTCACCTCTATTTACACTTTTCATTTATAGCCGATGATGTGGATACAGTTAATCATATCTTTATCGACAAACCTGGAACAATTGAAAGTTTATCTCTTGAAAATAACAGTCGAAGGACGTTATGTGAAAACCCAGAAGGACTAAGTGACGATAAATGTCTTCTGTCGAGGAAAAAGGGTGAGGAAAAGTGCCATATCTATATATGCCAGGTGCACGATTGTCAAGTTGTACGAGTTCGAACGTATGGTATAGAATTTGTACCCGGTTTGTGCTACGTCTGTTGACAACTAACGTCTGTGCCGCATGGTTCTGTGATGCTCACAATATGAGTCAAACTTTCTAAATCATCACTAATTTCCCATTTTTTCATTAAATTATATGCCAGTACAGGTGTGATTATATTGTATTATTATTATTATTATTATTTCCTTTAAAAAAGGCCGAGGAATTGTCGACTAGTTGCAAGGCCCATTACTGGTATTTTCCTTTGCTGAATGAGGCAATATAATGTCAATCACAAGTTTACAGTATACTATGCATTTAAGAGATGATTTAAGAGTTGTTTAGCTAGACAGACAGACAGACAGACGGACGGACGGACGGACGGACGGACGGACGGACGGACGGACGGACGGACGGACGGACGGACGGACGGACGGACGGACAGACAGACAGACAGACAGACAGACAGACAGACAGACAGACAGACAGACAGACAGACAGACAGACAGACAGACAGACAGACAGACAGACAGACAGACAGACACAAAGACAGACGGACGGACGGACGGACGGACGGACGGACGGACGGACGGACGGACGGACAGACAGACAGACAGACAGACAGACAGACAGACAGACAGACAGACAGACAGACAGACAGACAGACAGACAGACAGACAGACACAAAGACAGACAGACAGACAGACAGACAGACACAAAGACACAAAGACACTGATAGACAAAGAAAAACAGACGGACGGACGGACGGATGGACAGATCTTATGCAATGGTAGATTTGTAGATTGGTTTAATATTATATTAGAATGATTCGTAGTGGACAGGACCATATTTGAAATCACATGTAGTGAATTGGATCTGTTGAAGAGCGTATGATTAATAAGTAAGAGATTAAGTGATCATAATAGAAATCTAAAATAAGTATTATACATTGACACATTATATATATTGCTGCCATATGGCTATACTATAAATGTATAAATGATGATAAAGAACACATGGTATGACACTCGTGTGTTTACTTATAGCTTATAGTCTATAGTCTTGTATATGTCCATTGCAGTCTCGTCTAGACACATACAATGAAACAGTCGCCAATTGTTTATATTTTAATGTTTTAGTCAAAATTAACTAATGCAAGAAGTATGTTTTTACTGGTAATGGCCGGAAATACAGTATTCAAATATTGTAATGTATTAAGTACTAAGCAGTTCCAGGTTTTGTTTATAATTTTTGTTATTCGGGTAAAATAGTTGAAAATATTACTTTGATTAAACAATCTTTATACAATGTCTATGTCAATGCATGCCTGAAATAACATTAAAAATCTCTTTTGGCTTTGTTAGCACATTTCCTGGCATAAAAAGGGTTTAAATGTACGTTTTTGATAAATTACGTCATTGCATCGTTTGTACCAGGTTTGATAACTGTAAACTGCAAGTGATTTAGTAAGCACAGTAGTATAGTGAACTGTTTTTAGGCAGAAACACCTACCCCCGCCTCCATTCAAATATGAATTCGGGTGCTTTCTACCCGATTTAGCAATATTGTCAAATGTGGAAATAAATAGGGAAAAGTGCTTCATTGCATTTGACACTGCAAAAAAAATAAACCTAAATTAAACAGAAATATATATCAATGTAGTGACCTGTTTTTATGCAACAAAACCTTCCAAGTCATTTTAGACTATATTGTTAAACGGGAAATAAACACAGCAAAAAATAAATACCCAAATTATTTAATTATATTAGAATATTTTATCATATTTAAAATAAGGTAAACAGAGAGATATATCAATGAAGTGCGAAGTTGGATTAAGAAAGGAAGCAAGTAGCGAAATATTAATTATGTTTTAGAGATATAAAAATACAAAAAAAAATACCTTGTGGCTTGTTTATCTTGATCTCATCTTTTCTTTTCTTTTTTCCTATTTGATGGGTTAGCTAAGAATACAGTGAGTCAACATGTAAAAATAATTCCTTTAAGAAGAAAAAGTGGAGACCAAGAAAACTCATCGGTGAGTAGAAACAAATCAAGAACACATGCAATACATAATACCATGTTATATCAAAAGTAAATATATGATAATAAGGTGTAGAATATGACGAATTGATAATGTTCAAGGAATAACATATTAAGATGAAGAACTTCACACTGTTAATAGTGCTTTCTAATTAAAGGGGAACGCCACTCCAGGTATTAAGGGTATGTTCATAAATAATTAGGTTCTGGAGAGTCATTAATTTGATTTAATAATCACAGACATTTCGCGCGATTCGCGAGAGTCACCAAATTGAATGTCTCTTTCACTTTTGTTGGTCTAACCGTGGTCCATGGTCACACAAGTCTTACGAGTCAATATCGGGCCACCCCTAGAACAATAGAGGTAAAAATTAGCTTCAAAGTGGTGTTTGTTGGTAATCGTGCGAAATTTTGTGATGTCAAATCATCATAATTTGATCTCAAGAACTCAAAGTTTGT
>NC_135554.1:18703091-18733091 GCF_964340395.1 Glandiceps talaboti
CAGTACTGCACTGTGACTATGTCTTTACATCTCTGAACACCATACACAGTACTGCACTGTGACTGTCTTTATGTCTCTGAACACCATACACAGTACTGTACTGTACTGTACTGTGACTATGTCTTCGCGTCTCACAACACTCCCTACACAGTACTGTACTGTGACTATGTCTTTACGTCTCTGAACACCATACACAGTACTGCACTGTGACTCCCGCTATGTCTTTACATCTCTGAACACCATACACAGTACTGCACTGTGACTATGTCTTTGCATCTCACAACACTGAGGATCCCTACACAGTACTGTACTGTGACTATGTCTTTACGTCTCTGAACACCATACACAGTACTGTACTGTGACTATGTCTTTACGTCTCTGAACACCATACACAGTACTGTACTGTGACTGTCTTTACATCTCTGAACACCATACACAGTACTGCACTGTGACTCCCGCTATGTCTTTACATCTCTGAACACCATACACTGTGGTACTGTACTGTGACTGTCTTTACGTCTCTGTACACTCCCTACACAGTACTGCACTGTGACTATGTCTTTACATCTCTGAACACCATACAGAGTACCTGCACTGTGACTATGTCTTTATGTCTCTGAACACCATACACAGTACTGCACTGTGACTATGTCTTTACATCTCAGAACACCATACACAGTACTGCACTGTGACTATGTCTTTATGTCTCTGAACACCATACACAGTACTGTACTGTGACTATGTCTTCGCGTCTCACAACACTCCCTACACACAGTACTGCACTGTGACTATGTCTTTATGTCTCTGAACACCATACACATTACTGTACTGTGACTGTGACTCTATGTCTCTGAACACCCCCTACACAGTACTGCACTGTGACTATGTCTTTACGTCTCTGAACACCATACACAGTACTGCACTGTGACTGTCTTTACGTCTCTGAACAGCCCCGACACAGTACTGCACTGTGACTGTCTTTACATCTCTGAACACCATACACAACACTGTACTGTGACTATGTCTTTACATCTCTGAACACCACAGTACTGTACTGTGACTATGTCTTTACGTCTCTGAACACCATACACAGTACTGCACTGTGACTGTCTTTACGTCTCTGAACACCATACACAGTACTGTACTGTGACTATGTCTTTATGTCTCTGTACACCCCCTACACAGTACTGTAAGGTGACTATGTCTTTATGTCTCTGAACACCATACACAGTACTGCACTGTGACTATGTATTTATGTCTCTGAACACCATACACAGTACTGTACTGTGACTATGTATTTATGTCTCTGAACACCATACACAGTACTGTACTGTGATCGACTATGTCTTTGCGTCTCAGAACACTCCCTACACAGTACTGTACTGTGAGTATGTCTTTACATCTCTGAACATCCCTACTCAGTACTGCACTGTGACAACCTGCTGCAGGTCTTTACATTTATGTTTCTATAACACACAGCTACTGATCCCACAAACGTATTAAAATGCATAAAACTATGCCAAATGTTCCTAACACCCTGTACTACAAAAATTTCCATAACATTTTTACAATGACACTCTTTTCCAAAAAATCATTAAATGTATACTTAAACATAAGATCTCCCTTATACTGACTGTAGGACTATTGAATGAGGTTGAGCTAGTCAAACTTTGGTATATGTTTCGTTTGGTAAAGAGGTTACATTCACCAGATAAACACTGGTTTCTTTTTGTTTGTGCAGTTCATTGTGCTTTCAGTGATGAATGTATGATCAATTGTCACTCCTAATCAGCTATCATATAGGTTCTTAGGAGTATAAAATAAATATAATCATAAAATGATAATTTTTGTTTCTCAGTGATCACTAAGTCACACATTCACTTCTGCTGATATTCTATTTGAGAAGAAAAAGCTTTGAAAGCTAAACATTAATTATACCATGCTCGAGCCATTTTAGAAGAAAAAATATGGAATATATACTCTACGTTCTACGTCACGACAACGCACGTCTATGTTGTGACAACGTGTGTCTACATCACTGGTTCTGCTGTGTTCAAAATATGACACAGAATTTCATCAAGGGACAGCACTTTCAACCTCATCCAATGTCTATCTTGATTACAGATGACTGTATTCCAACCAAGGCACCATCGTTACCCTTGTGTGTAATCTTTCACATACAACAAGAAATTGCTATAGTTACACTGTTTGTTGTGTCTATCTTATTTGCCATGTTTTCTATAGGAATATAACTTCCTACCTCAAGTACATGGTATTCTTAGAATGAACCAAACTAACATGTCTTTTCTTGAAATTGTTTTTGATATTTCCACATCAACTATAATCACAGAAAGAAAATACATGTTTCATGTTTTCATATATTATTCATAACATACAGCACAGTATAAACCTTGGATTATGGGGATGATAAGTTTTGTATTTACATGTGGTAACAAAATCTTTGATATTCATTGTTATGATGTGGTGACACATTGCTTTCTTCCTTTCTTACAAAAATAAACATCAATGTTAGCCATTACTAGAACCACATATTTTGGTTAATATATATAATATATATATATATATATATATGTATGACAATTAGATACTATTCTCAGATCAGACAATGTCTTTTGTTTAGTCAAAGAAATACAAGTGACCTAAGGGGCCTTGTCACTTAGAGTCGAAAGACAAGAAGTGACAAATCCCTTAGTTCCCAAATATTTTCCAAAAGAAATGACAAACCCCTTTAGTACACAAATGTTCTCTGGCTGAATGAAGAAAAATAATGTTGAATAATATATGTATCTGCACAATCCTAATTTTTGAAAAACCAGGAAGATTTATTGCATTTTTTTCACATTTTGCCTCACATTCCAAACAAGACAGAGCAAATGATGAAGATCAAAAGAACCGTGGTATAAAACCCATATTTCTACATTCAAACCTGCTTGCTTGTGGTATAACAAACTGTACTTTTTGTTGATACCGCAATCAGCAACATTTGAGCATGCACACCAGATAGCGAACAAAATGTGTTCAAAAGAGAAATAATATAGTTTTAAGTTTATATTTTCAATTTAGATTACCTTCCTTTATGTGGTGGGACTTTTTTCAATGCACTTTACAGTTGGGGAAAGCTAGCTACTAGCTAACCTTGTACAGATGTATATTACTAAAATATCAACCCATATACTGAAAGCTTTCAACTGCTACAGTCAGATATACTATGAATCGTTCTACACAGAGCTTAGCATGCTAAAACATGTTGTGTACCTATCTATTTCATATTGAAATACAACATTTATACTTATTTTGAAGAATACCACTGCTAGTACAATAACACTAAAGAAAAAAACTGACTGAATAAAAAGTTAGTTTTATGTGAGCACATTGTTGATTTCTTTGGAACACAGAGCTTACTCCTCTTTTTCGTCATCTTTGAATTTGAAGTTTGAAAAAATTATGTAAAACATGAAAGTGTACCAAATGAGCATTCCAATGACTATCGCCACAGCCGTCCAACGTTTGGCAGAAATTGACGCCTTCTGTGCTCCTTCAATGTCACCTTGTCGATAAGCCTCTCGTGCCTGGAAATGCAAAAGCGTTTGTTGAATTATAGTTTACAAATGATAATTCATTGGAAACCCAAAATTTAGATTTTTTATTTGCATGTCACTTTATATACATGAGATGATTAAATGGACAGATGGATGAATGGAGAGATGGTTGGGTGGGTCGGTGGGTGGGTGGATGGGTGTGACTCTGAGGAAGGGATGGAGGGAATACCAGTATATGGAAGGATGGATGGATGGATGGAAGGCTGAGTTTGTATGTAAACATGTTTCTGTGTATTACAGTTTGCACATATGGGATTGAGGATATGAAACAAATAGCAGTAATGTTACATATCATTTCACAGACTTGAGTAAATAAATGAATGACACCCCCCCCCACCCCCCACCCCCATACATAATGCTCTGCACTTATCAAATGATGACAAACATGAATCTCATATTACATAATTACGAAACAGTTAGAGCAAACGTCGTCATGGTATAACCAAAGACTAACCTGTTTAGAATAACGTACTGCAGGTATTCCAATCAAAAAGCAACAACACAGTGCAGCAAACCATGAATATTGTTGGCAATCCTCTGGCTTGTCTTTCAATGATGGTGTTGTATCATCAATAATTTGTACATCAAGTACAGCATCTTTACCACTAGCACTCTATTGAATTATAAGAATGAAATCATATCACTTTCTAGCATGCTTGCAAGTGAGTGTGCATTTTTGTATGTACGTGTATATGCATGTTCACACATGAGTGCATGTGTGCATGTGTGCATGTACGCATGTACGTGTTCATGCATGTTCACACATGAGTGCACATATGCATGTACGTATGCATGTATGCATGTATGTATGTATGTATGTATGTATGTATGTATGTACGTACGTACGTATGTATGTATGTATGTATGCAAGCATGTATGTATGTATGTATGTATGCATGTATGTATGTATGTATGTATGTATGTATGTATGTGTGTGTGTGTGTATGTACGCATGTATGTATGTATGTATGTATGTATGTATGTATGTATGTATGTGTGTATGTATGTATGCATACCTATGTAAATATGCATAATTTTAGATCATAACGACTGAATAAACCATTTATATTTTTATACAAAATAAAAAAAATATTTAAAATAAATACATCAAATGCTAGAAAATTTGTATTAAGAATAGTGATAATCTTTTTTAAAATTAGATTAGATTACTAGATTAGATTAGATTACTAGATTAGATAATATTACTAGATTAGATTAGATTAGATTAGCTTAGGTTAGATAAGTTTAGGTTAGATTAGATTAGAATGTGATAAAAAAAAACATAACTTACAGCTCCTGATTCTAACAACTGGTGAGAACTAATGTCAGCTTCTCCTTCAACATGCTGCAAACATACAAACAGTTATTACATGTCAACAAACAGACCACAGCTAACAATCAAACTGTCCTATACTAATCCCAAACTAATTCTTTGATTTGAGTTTGTTCAGATGCTTAATATACCTTGAAAATGTGAAATGAAATAGAATAGCTGATCACAGTGCTTTAGCCAAGATTTGGGAATGTCAGTAATAGAAGGGTGGGGAATCTGGTAAAACTGTCATAGATTTCAATACACCTAGAAAATTACTTTTAGAGGGGAACCCTGATAAAAAATTTGAGGGACTCAGGTACATTTAATACATATTGTACTGAGATACCATACAACCATTTCTATGGCTACATCTACTTCTACTACTACCACTACTACTACTACCACTACTACTACTACTACTACTACTACTACTAGGACTACCATTACTACACAACCACCACCACTAGTACCACCATTATGAGCACCTATTATTTCCAAACCTTTTTTCAGAAAATAGTTACATGACTTTCATTGAGTTTAAAATGAAAAGACATCATCCAAAGCTATTTTATAACAACTTTAGACACCCATCAACTGTTTCAACTGAACCATATCAATAAATAGTATATTACTGTTTCAACTGAACCATACCAATAAATAGTATATGCAACTCATGGATGAAGACATATTTATTTTGTTAACTCTAAAATGAACTATTCAAATCTCACATATTGAAAAAATATTGAACTATGTAATGATAATTTATTCACAGCATATTTTCTGTGTTTAAGTACTAACAACGCATTATATGACAACAAAACTGTAGAATATCATTCATTATGAGTAATTTTGTTAGTTTCAAAAGGAACTTGGACTCAGTAAGAAATATTATGAACTTTGTAATGTTAATTTATTCACAGAATGTTGTCTGTGTCTAAGTACTGATAATGCATTATATAACAACAAAACTGTAGAATGTCATTCATTATGAGTATTTTTGTTAGTTTCAAAAGGAACTTGGACTCAATAAGAAATATTATGAACTTTGTATAATGATAATTTATTCACAGAATGCTGTCTGTGTCTAAGTACTGGTAATGCATTATAAAGAATGACAACAAAACCTTAGAATGTCATTCATTATGAGTATTTTTGTTAATTCAAAAGGAACTATTCAAATGTCACACAGTGGCCTCAGTGAAGAAATAGTGAACTTTGTAATGTTAATTTCCTCACAGAATGTTTTGTGTTTAAGTATTGAAAGGCATTGTAAGTTTGACAACAAAAATGTGAAATGGAATTCAATATGAGTATGTGATTGATAAGTAATAAGAGTAATTGACTAATCGAGTATATTTTTTTCAATTAAAAACAGTGAATTGACTAAATGCACTCAATCAATACATACATACATACATACATACATACATACATGCATACATGCATGCATACATACATACATACATACATACATACATACATACATAATTGAAGGTGCAAAATCACTTCATCAGTACATGATGTAGTTTTTTATTCTTTCAACCACACAAATATGAATACTAATATCGGAGTTCATTACAATCTGATGAACTAAAAAATAAGATATCTTATCAAAAATCATGTTTTAATTTACTATTGAGCTAATACTCCCTAAACAGATTTGTTGGATGATGTCTCTTCACTATAATCTTATAGACCAATCTACATTTACAGACAAGTAGAACAGATTTATTACAAGGAGATATATAACAACATAAACACAAATATATTACCAAAAATAACAGATGGTGATGGCAACTGAAATGTAAATGTAAAAGCAGAAAAAGCAGTCAAAGCAGCAAGTAACATAATAACAAAACAGACAATTTAACTAACACAGACCGCAATAGGACAAAAACAAAACAGAACGAACACATACACACACATTAAACAGCACAGTTAAAGATGACAAAACAATAAAAAGCTGTTTTTATCTATATAAAGTAACCTTTTGAGTGACTGGTATTAATTAACTGACACTTATTTTGGATTCTACACTAATTGACTTATATTGTAGCAATGGGTCACCCCCTACCACTCTTTTGCTCAAAATATCAGTAATTTAAATTCTTTTCCAGGAACACTTTTCTTCCCATTTATTGTCAAATTTTGCATCTAGGCACAACAGTCCTAATAACAATTCTCAGCCAGTATCTGCAATAGCATTTGACTTCATGCTAGAGGGTCAAAATAGGAGGGTCAAAATAGAACAAGAAGGTCAACTTACTCGCATGCATGCCTATATATAGTAATGCATGTGAAGCACATGGCGTGGAAATTATATGGTGTTGACCAAGAAATGTTCGTTATTTTCATGTGCACCTAAGGCAGTAATATTCTATTTCAGGTAACAAGAATTCCAAATATGATAAACTTTTTACATTTTTTATGTTTCTTATCATAAAACTTCAAACTGAACACCTGGCATGATTGGGGAATTTGTATGTATGCTTTCAATTCATAATCATATTTAACAATCTGGACGTATCACAAATGGCAATTAAATTCATACAGATAACATAAACTAAACTAATATATATCAAACTTAAAGGTCAGGAACTTTAGTGATAACCGATGATTTTTTTACATAAATATGCCATTGTGATGTCACCAGGGTTGTCGGTGGCCGAGTGGTTAAACCACTTGCCTCTTACCACTGTGACTGGGGGTTCGAACCAATTCATAGTTTGATCAAGTCAAATTTACCATGCTGTAATAACAAGAGTGTCGTTCAGTTTGACTCTACAGAACAATGCAGGTTTTCCCCAGGTACTCTGGTTTCCTCCTGCATTAACACTGATCCCATGGCCCTCACTGGACTTCTTGGGAGACAAGTGTTTATATACTTAAAGAACTATCCAGTATAAAAAAAAAGATTATTTATAACATTGTCTGATTCATAGATGGTGTTATTAACAAACAAAAATTGGTTAAATTCCATTAACATTAGGTTGATGGGGTAATGAGAAACAATGGGGTGCCTTTACACATATTTTAAACAACAATTGGCCACAGAGCACACAAACACAGAGTCCCAAACTAGCAAACAGTTGCTGATCTAATTAATTTGAATACACAGAAACTGGTATAGATAGTCTTTAATATCCAAACTCTCATCACTGGTGGGGCGCTTCTATGAGACCACCCATTCAAGAGTCTGGGGAAACCTTGTTTCAACTACCCTGTGCCAGGCACACACAATACATTTCTTCCAAGTCAATCAATCATTTAGCCTACAATTTTGGAAGTGAAGTATTCCCCAGCATGCATTGCTCTGATCGGTACTTCCGATGCAAGCGAGTTTGAAACTTGTTTCCCCAGACTCTCGCTTGGGGAGGTCTCATAGGCATAGCCCCCAGTGGCAGGAATCTGGGTGACCAGACTAGTTGCATATATTGACCCACTTCATGGTCAAGAAAACATGTTTGTTAGTATTATCAGATATACCACAGATTACTGTATTTATTCTTTTAAAGTGTCTGACAAGTTTGATGAGATAAGCTAACATCCACTTGATATGATGTGTATACATTTCTGAACTATCAATACACAGGTCAGGGACCCCCCCCCCCCCCATAAGATATATAGGGATGTATTTATAGTATGATAGGCGTCTTAATGTCTGACGAAATAAAGGTCAGCAAAGGAAGATATAAGAAAATTAATAAATAATCAAAGTGATATGGAAACTGAAGCCCTACTGTTTGGGAACTTATACTTAAGTTATAGCCATATGTAGTGCAATAAGTTTTATACGGTAGATATAAATAACACAATATCAAACAAGATACTCAGGAGCTAATTACACAGTGTTTTGAGCTGTTGCGATCATCACTGCGTCAAACTCTGTGTAACGGCTCTGGAGTATCTTGCGTGATACTGTGTTATTTACACCGCTCTATGAATTGAGCCCTGTTTACACCAACATAGACATTTCACATATACTTCAAGTTTATGTATACAATATATATTTTTATTGATGATTTTATCAGTTTTTCAGTAAATTTCAATTTTATTTATCCAAGAAATACATTATTCATATCAATATGAATTACACAAACCATTTTACACAATAGTTTTATAAGAAATAACGATAAAAGCTAGCAAAGGTGTAAATATATCAAATTGTGGTGATTCATTCTAAATGAAATGTCATTTTCTTTGTTAACTTCCAGTGACTGAGTGACAAATTAATGGGGAAAATGGCAAATTGCATGGTAATTTGCATCATAATGCCACAGTAATGGAGTGAACATTAAATCTAGTGACTTTGGTTGGCTAACTGTGACTTATTGCACGATATTAAACTCAATTATACCATAGTGGCCCACTTAGTGGGGTGGTGAAATCTTTGAAATCAAACATTTGATTGCCATTTTTTAATACATTTAAGCCAGAAACATTACTTAGCACTACCAATTATTGCCAGGGTGGATTTTGCATTTATTAATGTTTTTCTGAGGCTGAGGCTTTTATCTGCCAACAAATATTTAAACAGCTTTTGTACTATAAAAAGCCCAAGCACATATACAGATTAATCCCTTTTGTTAAAGCCTAAGAATTAGTTATGATTTGAAGTGAATTATGACCATGTACACAGATATACCACACAGATGATTTTTGAGTTCATGAAAATTTTTTTTTTTTTTTTTTAAATTTGAAATGTTGATAGTGATGTGATATGACTGCAATTTCTTTTGGCTCATTATAATAGTCATACCTCTCTGTACAATGAGGAAGATATGGACTGGTCATGATGATAGACAATTTCCCAGGCATTTACAAAATCATTGTACATAACTGACGAAGCCGTTACCATGCCCTGGTAAAGGGTATCGAGTTATTTTGTCACATGCAAGGAAAAACAATTATTTGAACATAATCATAGCACTGTGTTAGTATAAATTACAGATTAAAGATGGAAATGTTGGTACTTTTTTTTTAACTGCAACTTGTGCTTGCTATTCCAACCCTTGTTGTTGTTAACTAAATTATACTACAAAAATAAACAAAAAAAGGTGAATAAACAATTTGTAGGAAACAGAAGAAATTTTGTATATATATTGTACAATGCATATATTACAATGTATATATTAACTGATTGGAGAGAGAGAGAGAGAGAGAGAGAGAGAGAGAGAGAGAGAGAGAGAGAGAGAGAGAGAGAGAGAGCACCAGACAGACAGACAGACAGACAGACAGACAGACAGACACAGACAGACAGACAGACAGACAGACAGACAGACAGACAAACTGACAGACCAGACAGAGACAGACAGACAGAGAGGGACTGAGAGAGACAGACAGAGAGAGAGACAGACAGACACAGACAGACAGACAGACAGACAGACAGACAGACAGACAAACTGACAGACCAGACAGAGACAGACAGACAGAGAGGGACTGAGAGAGACAGACAGAGACAGACAGACAGACAGACAGACAGACAGACAGACAGATATAGAGACATCTAGAGTGACATACAGAGAGAAATATATAATGTTCCTCATGCACTTACAAATAATTCTACTCATGTTTCCATCTACACATGCAAAGGTAGTTCATTGGATTGTTGCTCAGTTTGCCAAATTAACCATAAGTGGTTTATTCACTGTGAACTGTTTATTATAATATAATAATATAATAATGGTAAAGTGAAAGAGCAAACACAGTAAAATTGAGACTAGACATCAATTAACAATGTATATGGAGTTTTGTATGCTTACCTTCAACTGTTGGCCTGTTTCTTGTTCTGAGGCTGACATTATGGCAAGTCTTGTCTTGTATTATTAGCTTTTAATTGAGAATGCCACTGTCCTAATTGCAAATGACACAAATGAACACAATGTAGTGAACGTTGTATTTACTAAAGTCTAATAAAAAAAATTGTGTGCTTCCGGTTACATTCAATTTTAGAATAGGTGGGGTAGGAAGATTTCTTATTTTTATTTTATTATATTTTTTTTTTCACTGTGTGAGTGCCTAGTTCTGGTTTTTTATTATTTTCCAAATGGTCTCTGTGTTGTTTATTTCATCCTATCAGATGTGCTGCCATTACAGATTGGAAGAACAGTTTTAGATTGTCTTTTTTAAGTTGATTGTAGATTTCGCATCCACCATTTTATTATATTTTTCTCAAAGGCATAAAAAAATTTTTAGGGTTGGCAGTGAAAAGCTAGGTTCGGGTAACTAGAACAAAACAATTATATTTTTAGGCCTAAACTTTGTTTAAGATTGACACAAAACAAATAATGCTAATCTCACTATGAAGTAACCTTGACTGATTTGTATGTGATTGCACTCATTTATATTTACCAGGATTCTCTGTACTACACATTATAGCATGTCAATGTTTATTTTTCAATAGTAATATTTTGTAAGATACAACATGAAGTTTATAAGAGATGCTTAATAGAGAAATTTTGTAAGAGGAAGGGAGGAACAAAAATTTCACTTATTCTATTCTATTCTATTCTATTCTGTTCTATTCTATTCTGCTCTATTCTATTCTATTCTATTCTATTCTATTCTGTTCTGTTCTATTCTATTCTATTCTATTATGTTCTATTCTGTTCTGTTCTGTTCTATTCTATTCTATTCTGTTCTATTCTATTCTATTCTATTCTATTCTGTTCTATTCTATTCTGTTCTATTCTATTCTGTTCTATTCTATTCTATTCTATTCTATTCTATTCTATTCTATTCTGTTCTATTCTATTATATTCTATTCTGTTCTGTTCTATTCTATTCTATTCTATTATGTTCTATTCTGTTCTGTTCTGTTCTATTCTATTCTATTCTGTTCTATTCTATTCTATTCTATTCTATTCTATTCTATTCTATTCTGTTCTATTCTATTCTATTCTGTTCTATTCTATTATATTATATTCTGTTCTATTCTATTCTGTTCTATTCTATTCTATTCTGTTCTATTCTATTCTATTCTACATATTGAAATAGCATTGGTATTCATGGGAAAATTGAACTGTGTCTGTTTTTCCATTAGTACAATGACAAGCAGAGCAAAGCATTGCATACAAATATGGACATATATAAAAGACTTTAAAAACTCAGTGTTACGGTAAAACAGCAGTTCTCATAACTTCTCTCGAAAACATCGTCTTGATATTAAACAATAATATTTTGATACTTGAGACCCTACCCTTTTACAAATACATGTATAGTCTATAGACACATAAAACACACAGCTGTTGTTGTTGTTTAGTATGTATGGCCTTTTG
This sequence comes from Glandiceps talaboti, assembly GCF_964340395.1. Classification (NCBI taxonomy): domain Eukaryota; kingdom Metazoa; phylum Hemichordata; class Enteropneusta; family Spengelidae; genus Glandiceps; species Glandiceps talaboti. Next base: position 18,715,304 of record NC_135554.1, read on the forward strand.
CCAGTCTTGACATATAAATCAGATTAACTATGACGCGACCTGGTTGACAGATGACCCGTGGATGACCTCATCGTGTCGACCATAAAAGTACATATTGATGTATCATGTGTATTGTACATACAATTTCCAACACCCTGCAATTCGCAAATGTCAGGAACGGTCACACATAATAAGACTCTGAGATATAGCATTACGTAGTAGTAAGCCTCGCCAAGCAGCTGTCTGTCGCAGTCTATTCATAAGTCACGTAAGATGTATTCAAAATACATGCAGAACCTTCGTATGCTCTGTTCACAATTTATAATGCAACTTTATATTTGGGGCATTGGTTTTCCCCGAAGCTAGTTACGCGCCAGTCAATATGAACGATATGCGATAACACTACAGTGCACAGGCTCGCTATGCCAACGACCTTGAGTCAACCATGTTGTTTACGATAAAATCCCAGGCTAGTATCGTACACTTGTAGTGAAAATCTTCATTCACTTACTAGTTTTAAAACTTCGGAAATTTGACACCAATAACAATGACATTAATTCAGATAATTGCTACTGTTTCAGCATGCAAAACTCGACACCGATGACAATTTGTGTGTTCTTGAAAACCACAAACGGGATGTCAAAATTATGACGTCGCATGTCATGTCTTCTCTGGCTATTCACGATGCATTATTAATATTCTAACTTATCGTGGGTAAGTCATAATGCGACTAGAAACCCGACTAGAACATCAGAAATATATACAAGCATCATATATCCAGTAAAATCAATCATAGTAATTTCTGAGCCTAACTGCATGGACTGTTTTTCAGTATAAAGGTAAGCATGTCACCGGGTGAATATTTCAGTGAACCGTAACTCATTTTGCAGATAATCGGGGGAAATAATTACTTTCTGGCTGGTTTATAATAAATTAAATACTCTTTCCGGAATAACGATGCAATGGTCATTTATCAAGTAGCCCCCCCCCCCCCAGACAATAGAACAGACAGACATACATAAATAAATAAATACATACATACATACATACATACATACATACATACATACATACATACATACATACATGTATGCATGCATGCATGCATGCATGCATGCATACATACATACATACATACATACATACATACATACATACATACATACATACATACATACATACATACATACATACATACATACACACACATATATACATACACATACACATGCACAGACAGACAGACACACACACACACACACACACACACACACACACACACACACAGTGAGTGAGTGAGTGAGTGAGTGAGTGAGTGAGTGAGTGAGTGAGTGAGTGAGTGAGTGAGTGAGTGTATGGTGTAGCTTGGAGTAATATACTGTCAGTATAATTACTCGGGTGTTGGTACCGTGTGACGTGTATCTGGGACTTCAGCCGCCATTTCGCTGTTTCTGAGATACAAAAGAGTGTCAAACCTTTCACCGTCGCAAGTGTGATAAATTTGGTTCTCATATTGACATTTGCATTTAAACAAATTGTTGGGTCTTTGAAAGGTCTCCTGACCACGGCTTGACACACTTATTTGAACCTCGCACCACTAAAATGGTTTGTTTGTTTCATGGTCTGAGTTTGAACACACATATATACATGCAGTACAAACCATACGGTGCGTCGATATATGCACGTGAGCACCCGCTATTTTTATGGGGTTTGGTAACCGCGAGCTAACAGTGCAGTGGGGCAAGATTGCATAGATTTCCAGACATCGTTTACCACTTGGTTGGGCGAACAAACGACAACGTACGAAACAAATATAAAAAACAACACTAGTATAACGGCCCATAACAACGTGTTTCCAGAGCTAACGAGTGACTAACTTGATTGGAAAGGTAATTATGTTGTCCAATAAGGGGTACATGTACGTATTATCATGACATTGGCGTGAGTCCCGTGAGTAGGCTCTGGGAAGATTAACTGTGACAATATCCTGGTACGGGAATATAAGCTGCTTATGATACACCAAAAATTGACGACCATACCCAAGAGAGGTAGATAGAAAACCACCACAGGGTTAACAGTAGATTTAGCCAGTGTTTTGTTTTGTTTGTTTGTTTGTTTGTTTGTTTGTAAAGAAAACTGTATGCTTTGGAATTGTATGAGCAACAGACTGTGTGGTATAAATCGTAACGATACTGACAGGAACTAGACTTAAAGATACGCTGTCATGCAAAACAAACAAAAAAAACGATTCAAAGATTGGTTGTTGGGCGGTTTCATTGTTTGGGTGATTTGTTTTCTTCTAAAATAATACCTTTTGAAATATTTTGTCTGTTTGTATTTGTCTGTTATGTAATATTTAAGTTCTCCTGTGGTATGTTTTTGTTCTTCTCTGGACAGTACCTCCGAAATAAAGTTTAAATAATAATAATAAATAATAAATAATAATAATAGTAATAACAGCCAATCAAATATACATTAGGCCAAAAAATAATAATTGTTTGTTCAGTTCCGGTTACCCGACCCCACCTGGTCTTTTAGTGCCGACCCTAAAAAAATAGTAAAATCGCAAAATTGTGAAGTCTCGTGAGAACTCGGAGAAGTAGTGGAAAAACTGACATCAACTTTAAAAAGACAATATACAACTATTCCGATAGGCTTCCAATCTGTAATGGCTGTACATCTGATAGGAAGAAACCAATAACACAGAGACCATTTGGAAAACAATGCTCAATGGAAACCTGAACTAGACACACACATGAAAAAAATATATAATAAAATAAAATAAAAAATCTACCTACCTCACGTATTCTTAAGTTGAGAGTAATGGGAACACACATTTTTTTTATTAGGCCATACTCAACAAGACTGAATGCGTGTCTAGCACTGATACGTACGTACGTACGTACGGCGTGCAACACCATATCATGTAAACGTTACATATGAATGTATGTATGGTGGTATTGGCAGCATCTGACATGGTACCAGGAAACCATGATATTTTCGATAGTCTCAGCTTTGGGAATCTGAATTTAATATGTAGCATTCTCATAATTCAAATAAAGTGCCAACATGCTATACAGAGTGCAGTGGCAATATTAAACATAGACACACTGCACCCATCAATCTTGAACGTGAAGCGACTGAATGGGAAATCATGTAATATGAGTCTCAGCATGTAATTTTCTAAAAAACGAAAGTATGAATGTAAAAGTAGCGTACATACCTGTATTTTCAGTCACAGAAAACACTTCAAATTTCACGCCGCTTCCCGTTGTCGTCGTACGTACACGTACGTGTGCTGCCCAACGTCGCCTGGCCTTGTAATCTTTCAACTCTAAAAACGCATGCGCACTGATTATATTTTGATGAAATGACGTAAAGAGCATCGGAACCACCGGGTGCAGGACGAGTAATCAATTTACGACCGGGGGGGTGTCAGAGGAATTGCTTCGAAAATCCACAAAATTTGAGTGCCCCCCCCCCCACCTGGCTTAAAATGATTTCGAATCCCCCCCTCCTTGACATCAATTTTTATCATAAGCCCCCCCCCCCCCCCTCACCATTTTACATGAATGTACGTATGGTGGCATTGGCAGCATCTGGCATGGTACCAGGAAACCATGATATTTTCGATAGTCTCACCTTTGGGAATCTGAATAGTTATTTATATGTAGGCATTCTCATAATTCAAATAAAGTGCCAACATGCTACACAGAGTGCAGTGACAATAAACATAGACACACTGCATCTAAATTGTATGCGAGATTTGTTGTCGGTGCTGTTGTTGAAATCGACGCTGTTATATAGTCTGGTACTATTTTCTCGCGAACAAATTAAATGCATAACCACGCTCAGTGTTGGCGCGGACTAAGGGAGTCGTCATTATTTACGACCTGGGGGGTCGGAGGAATTGCTTCGAAAATCCTTTGAGTGCCCCCCCCCCCACCTGGCTTAAAATTTTCTCGTACCCCCCCCCTCTCCTTGACATAAACCTTTTTTCATAACCCCCCCCCCCCCTCACCATTTTACCGTCATCATAACTCATTAACGGTTAATGGTGCTACAAACATTATACAAATTGAGGTTGAGTGTTCAATTGAAACACCACATGCACACACACTCACATGTACACTCATGTATATACATACATACATACATACATACATGCATGCATACATACATACATACATACATACATACATACATACATACATACATATTTAATTACATACATACATACATACATACATACATACATACATACATACATACATACATACATACAATATCAAACTTTTTATGTTGAATTTTGAATTTCCTTATAACGTTATGGATGTAGCATATTTCAAGAGGAAGGGGTAACAATGAATGTAGCTTATTCCCAAAGTAGTACCATATGTAAAATTTTAAATTAGGTTGTATTAGTTGAATCAAAGTTTGAGGGAGCCAAGTGGGGTGGGTATGGGAGGGGTTTCCCCCTCCCGTTCCGGAGATTTTTGAATTTCAAGGACTAAACGAATGCTCAAGATTTCTGGTGCTATTTCAACATGTAGAAATTTGAGTAGCCCCCCCCCCCTTTCACTTTCCAAGTTTTCCGTAACCCCCCCTTTCACTCACCAGTTTTTGATTGACCCCCCCCCCCCCCCGAATCAGTCCGATCCCCAGGTCGTAAATAATGACGGTTCCCCAAACGTCATTTCAGCGGCAAGAGTCATAACCGCTGTGAATTATACTTTGGGGTAGAGGGCGCTCTTTCGGCATCAGCTGAGGCAAGGTACACGTATTGAAGTTTCAATTAGTCTATTATTGTCTAAAAATATTGTCGCTATCTGAGTTGAGAAGGTGTGAGTATTGATGATACAACCCTCATTCATACCACCACGCACATTCATACATATATACACGAATCCATTTAAACATATACAATATAATTGACTATTAAAAACTAAATCAAATTTCTTCAGTAATTTTACAACATTTCTTTCGGATCCTTTGATCGTTTGGTTATTAAATTCAGTAAAGGAACTATGGACTGATCAAAGAAAATAGACATAGGCGAAGGTTGTTACAAATTGATATTTCTTTTAAAACTTTGAATCTTGTGTATAACTGTCGACATCAGACCGTGGACGAACGGAACCTGTTACAAGCAGGGAAAGTAAACAACTGAATTGGATTAATAACACTTGGCCCAGCATGCTGGAACAGCAAGCAGAGACTTGCATTACATTTCATTATTTAATAAGAACAGATTTATGGCCTCCTTTATGTACATGAAATGGAAGGGGAACTGGAAATCTGTTTGTGAACGTGAAGTATTATGTAAAGTGGCCATAAAACTGTCTTGGGACTCGTAGTGAAACCCTTGGGTCACTAGTATTTTCCGTTTGAATGAAGGAAAATATTGGAGAATAACATAATTATACCAGACCCAGTAATATTAAAGAAAAATCCGGGAAAGAAATGAAAACGTTTTGACTCATATTTCGAATACAACAGAACCAGCGATGTAGGCACACTTTGTCCATGTGTGGTAGACGTGTGTCACGTTTGACGTGATGTAGAATGACCAGAGTATATATTCCATATTTTTTGTTCAACTTGGCTCGTGCATTGTATAATCTACAATGTCTTAAACATAGCTTTAGCTGAAGATGGATTAGTGATGCAAGCAAATGGTTTTTCACCTTCCACCTCAAAGTCTGCGTAGCACACTTCACCAATTACTTCATAGCCTAATTTCAAGTATAGTTTCTCACTTCCAGGACTTGTAGAAGTAAGGAATACAAATTCACAACCCTTTTGCTTGGCAAGGTCATTTCGTGTAATAGCTAACTTTTTACCAATGCCACGTCCATAATAAGCTGGGAGAACTCCTATTTTGAAGCTTTTCAAAATTTTACAGTTTTTGTCCAAGTTGCTGTCGCAAAGTTTTGGATGTATGTAGTAAAATTTGTTAAGTTCTCGAAGAAAAGGCTGTATCCTTCTTGCGAAAGGACAGGAATCTGGGTTCGCAACTGGAAAGTCCCGGCTTTTGGCGTCTTTCAAGTGGTCTTCACCAGTGACAACCACCCCGATAGCAGCTCCAACTACATTACCGGATTTACTATCAATAGCAACGCAAGAAACTTCATCTGCAAGAGCAAGTTGACAGAGCATTTGATTCGTTTCAAGCTGGGTTTCATAGGGCATTTTCAACGCAAGATTCAGAAGTTCACCCTCCAGAAAAGCTTTAGACAAGACACAAGCTGCTTCCTCAACATGTTCTCGTCTCAGAACGCTGTACTCGATTGTGTCAGTGACCTCTGATGAACTCATTTTGGAACGAGGCTGTAAAATAAAAGCGCATTGAAACATGAAATTATGACTAATTCCAAAGGCACTTACATAAATTACGTACTCAGTCACAAACAGTGTGTAACGTTTTTATATGTAAATATTAATGTGTTTACAATTAAGATTTACAGTGGTTGTAGCGCAGGCTAGTCCCCCCCCCCTCCCCAATGACCTGTCGACAGTCGGTTTGCCTTTTTTGCTACGTTTTATCAACGATTGAACAGCGAGTGCCGGAAGCACAAGTGCCTCTCGCGTGTCTAGCTAGCACTGATACGTATGTGTCGGAAACCATGTCGGAGACTCAGTCTTGAACAATCTCTTGTGCTAACATTGATCATTACATATAATCATAAATTCCCCAAACATATGTTGCTATTTACCATTCCCAAAGTATGCGATCATTTCTTGTAAATACAGTATCCATACGCATCATGTAATCTTGATATATACTTATGATTGAATAAAGTTCTTCAGTAGTTTCCTAGTACCCTAACGTAACGTCTGGTGTGTCCTTCACTCTCTTACGAACCTACCCCCACATAATTTGGTGCCGAGACCAGGATTGGATAGGGTCTAGCTAGCACTGATACGTATGTACGTGTGTGCAACACCATATATCATGTAAACTTTACATATGAATGTACGTATGGTGGCATTGGCAGCATCTGGTATGGTACCAAGAAACCATGATATTTTCGATAGTCTCAATTCAACATGTAAAATTTTGAGTAGCGGTATGGAAAATCGTGTAATAGGAGTCTCAGCATATACTTTTCTAAAACACGAAAGTATGAAAGTAAAAGTAGCGTACATACCTGTATTTTCAGTAACAGAAAACACTTCAAATTTCACGCCGCTTCCGGTTGTCGTCGTTTGTACACGTACGTGTGCTGCCCAACGTGGCCAGGTTATAAGATCATACCTTCCTTAATGTATTCTTTCAACTCTAAAAACGCATGCGCACTGATTATATTTTGATGAAATGGCGTAAAGAGCATCGGAACCACCGGGTACAGGACGAATATATATCAATTTTGTTCTATCGATTTTCCGGATTTCTGATATCATTTTCTCTATATTTCAAACAAAATTTTAAATATTGCCACCATAACTTTTGTTTACTCGCACTGTTTTTTTTCCCATTTCCTACTTTATCACTGTCTTATCAGAGTTTACCATCTTTGCATTGTTAGTAGATTGTTAATCCTAGAACAATCTCATGCATGTAATTGATTGATCAATGGATTGATATATTGATTGATTTATTTTTTGGCTGAATGATTAACCGATTTAATGATCATTTTTGTGGTGCAATATAACTTATTTTGAGTGTGATATTGATCAATTGGCTCATTGAGTTTTGTGTGGTGATAAAAAACTTGTTTTTCTACTTTCCCTGGCTACTTTTCTCTCTTTCAGCTGTATGCAATTCTCTCTTTATTGACTAAATAAAGACACCTTCTCTATTCTTCTCCTCTTACCTAAATTAAAACACCCCTAATCTTATAATTGGCAAGAGATCACTTACATTAACAGTTTGTTTTATCTTTTATCTTCTGGGAGATCATCACACTCATTTATGCATTAACAAGTTATTATTATGTGTAGGAACAAAAAACTCAAGACTGTCCTTAGGGAAGGCGTTCAGTTTACGGAAGGCATTCAGTTTACGGAAGGCATTCAGTTTAAATCTTGTTAATTTTCGAAAGATTCACCTTCAGAGAGCTGTTTTTACGTGTGACCCCTACCTCTGCAAAATACTGATCGCAGAAGAACGAGGTCGTGCAAATGTATGTAGCCCACCCTGTAAATTTCGGCACTTCTCCGTACAACAAAACTGAATTAAGGTTATGATAACAATGTTTAATTTGTCTATCGAAATTGTAAGTTTAATTACCGGCAATTCGTCAATATCAAGAGTCCAGTTGGGGGGCTCTTAGGGGGTGAACCTTGCAATGAGAGCTATATCATTTTTTTTCCAGATTCCACCTCAGCCGACAAACTTATCCTGATATCTGACAAATACCACTCGCGCAACCTTAACAATTAAGCTTATGCATTTCGGTGAAAACAGATTAGTACTGGGGCCGACATTAATTTTAATGGTTTATTATGTAGTGTATGTACATGTGTAATGACTGAAAGTTCCCTAACAGAGACACAACACGCACCACAGCAAGATCCTTTACCCTATCACATTGAAAAGTATGTGGCCAAGGGTTAACCACGGTAGCCGTTGTTTGTCACGGTTTGCGAAGGAGTACGTTTTCCTTTGTGATGAGAGAATATGCATTGCTCTGCCACATCACTTGAAGTTTATTCAAACTGAGAGTACGAGTGAACACTCTCATACTAGTAGAATATCAATAAGCCATTGCAGACTGCAAACAAGGGGAGGAAATTGAGAATACAGCGCCCTCATTGTAGGTATCATCAACTCATAGTACTGTTAAGAGCTTTGTTCCTTGTATTCTGTAGAAGTGTAAATCAGGAATATCTTTCGCATCGTTCAGGAAAGCAGCAGTGCTCTATGATTAACCGAGTAACCTATACTATATATACCTCCAAGGTATACACAGACAGGAAGTAGAGTGCCACCATGGCAGATTTTGGAAAGGCCTATTAGCTTATATGGGGATGAGAAGTTTCACATATATATGCTTTATGTTCAACAGGTCAAGATTTAGAAGCAGAAGAGTGGTCAGTCATTTGGTGTCACTTCAAATATTAGTCCAAGTAACCTTAAGCTTAGTTAACTTTTTATCACCCCTCCCACCCCCACCCCACCATAAAACACGAACAAATTTGGGCGCCCCCATTTCTTAGGAAAATGTATCATCCTGAACCCCCCCCCTCCCAGTTAAAAGTGAACCTTTCCTCACGGTAATTTATGGTTATTTTATTTTCAACTGACCGCCATCATTTAAATTTACTGTCGTTACGATACAATACCATAAACGTATACACTTACTAGTACCAGTAATTCTTGACAATTTGAAATGCTACGCTTGCCAAAGTGGTAAATTGAAAATTCATTAAAAGTTATAGACGTATTTGCAATGTACGGTGTAAAAAATAAAGTATAGCAACAAGCAGGAATCTCGGTTACTGTTACCATGGTCACAAATGAAACAAACTATAAGTCTATCTAGAGGGTCATGATCACACATGGTATACTACTAGTGCTAGGAGGGTCACCTCGAGTTCACGAAACAATATAAGATAAGAAATAGGAAATCATAGTTTCAGATATCCAAATTTCATATTTCTATATTGGCAGTCACATGACAGCGATCAGATTATCATTACCATATACAAACCAGCGTCTCTAGATCTGTCTCTGTCGATGTCCTGTAAGCTCAGTTCTGTATATACGTGACTGTATGAAACCGACGGTGACAAACGTATCCCATAAACACCATTACACGTACTACTAGCGAACTGAGGATGTCTTACAAGTTACATGTAGGCCCAGTGAACCACTGTAGACAGTGGTCTTTGAGTGAACCTGTATATAAATTGCGTAAACATTTTCGACTATTAAAATGGCGACTACCCAAATAATTAGGGATGGAAATTGCAATATTGTGGTGAATTTTAAGGCTTTCATAACTTACAAATCTAAATTGTATGCGAGATTTGTTGTCGGTGCTGTTGTTTAAATCGACGCTGATATATAGTCTGATACTATTTTCTCGCAAGCAAAATAAATGCGTAACCTCACTCATAGTGTTGGCGCGGACTAAACGTCATTTCAGCGGCAAGAGTCATAACTATGAATTATACTTTTGGGTAGAGGGCGCTCTTTCGGCGTCAGCTGAGGCAAGGTACACGTATTCAAGTTTCAATTAGTCTATTATTGTCTAAAAATATTGTCGCTATCTGAGGTGAGAATGTGTGAGTATTGATGCTACAACCCTCATTCATACCATCACGCACATTCATACATATATACACGAATCCATTTAAACATATACAATATAATTGACTATTAAAAACTAAATCAAATTTCTTCAGTAATTTTACAACATTTCTTTCGGATCATTTGATCGTTTGGTTATTAAATTCATTAAAGGAACTATGGACTGATCAAAGAAAATAGACATAGGCGAAGGTTGTTACAAATTGATATTTCTTTTAAAACTTTGAATCTTGTGTACAACTGTCGACATCAGACCGTGGACGAACGGAACCTGTTACAAACAGAGAAAGGAAACAACTGCATTGGATTAATAACACGTGGCTCAGCATGTTGGAACAACAGAGACTTGCATTACATTTCATCATTTAATAAGAACAGATGTATGGCCTCCTTTATGTACATGAAATGGAAGGGGGACTGGAAATTTCTTTGTGAACGTGAAGTATTATGTAAAGTGGCCATAAAACTGTCTAGAGACTCGTAGTGAAACCCTTGGGTCACTAGTATTTTCCGTTTGAATGAAGGAAAATATTGGAGAATAACATAATTATACCAGACCCAGTAATATTAAAGAAAAATCCGGGAAAGAAATGAAAACGTTTTGACTCATATTTCGAATACAACAGAACCAGCGATGTAGGCACACTTTGTCCATGTGTGGTAGACGTGTGTCACGTTTGACGTGATGTAGAATGACCAGAGTATATATTCCATATTTTTTGTTCAACTTGGCTCGTGCATTGTATAATCTACAATGTCTTAAACATAGCTTTAGCTGAAGATGGATTAGTGATGCAAGCAAATGGTTTTTCACCTTCCACCTCAAAGTCTGCGTAGCACACTTCACCAATTACTTCATAGCCTAATTTCAAGTATAGTTTCTCACTTCCAGGACTTGTAGAAGTAAGAAATACAAATTCACAACCCTTTTGCTTGGCAAAGTCGTTTTGTGTAATAGCTAACTTTTTACCAATGCCACGTCCATAATAAGCTGGGAGAACTCCTATTTTGAAGTTTTTCAAAATTTTACAGTTTTTGTCCAAGTTGCTGTCGCAAAGTTTTGGATGTCTGTAGTAAAATTTGTTAAGTTCTCGAAGAAAAGGCTGTATCCTTCTTGCGAAAGGACAGGAATCTGGGTTCGCAACTGCAATGTCCCGACTTTTGGCATCTTTCAAGTGGTCTTCACCAGTGACAACCACCCCGATAGCAGCTCCAACTACATTACCGGATTTACTATCAATAGCAACGCAAGAAACTTCATCTGCAAGAGCAAGTTGACAGAGCATTTGATTCTTTTCAAGCTGGGTTTCATAGGGCATTTTCAACGCAAGATTCAGACGTTCACCCTCTAGAAAAGCTTTAGACAAGACACAAGCTGCTTCCTCGACATGTTCTAGTCTCAGAACGCTGTACTCGATTGTGTCAGTGACCTTTGATGAACTCATTTTGGAACGAGGCTGTAAAATAAAAGCGCATTGAAACATGAAATTATGGCTAATTCCAAAGGTACGTACATAAATTACGTACTCAGTCACAAATAGTGGGTAACGTTTTTGTATCTAAATATTGCTGTATTTACAATGATAATATACAGTGATTTACAGTGGTTGCAGCGCAGGATTAAGCTTGAGTAAACTGTCGACTGTTGTTCGTGCCTTTTGTTCTACGTTTTATTTAAAACTAAAGTCGTCGCCTCGCTGATTGAACAGCGAGTGCCTGAGGCACGACTGCCTCTCGCAGTTCCCATCAGTACGCATTAGTGCATTAGTATTCAGTGATACGGAGCGAGGCGACGACTTTGTTTTAGATGAAACTAGCAAAACTGTCGACAGTCTAAAGAGTACAGACCTGATATATAATTATATTTCTACAACAGCCAATCACTGACATGCAAGTACACAATAACGCCAGTGATTCAAAATAAGCGCAATTGTGTTTGATGTTGCAGACGTCATGACTAGTCTATGTCATGTAACAATCTAGGGGAGGGATACATCTCCAAACACACACACACACACACACACACACACACACACACACACACATACGCCCGCGCACACACGCACTCGATGTGTGTCACAATGACGAAAAGGCAACTATATCTTTGACATACTCCCTAAAAAATAGCAGTGTACCCTTTAAACAGAGAAAATTTAAATTAAATGATCCAGTCATTTTAACTGGTGGTAGGTCCGATATTTGAACAACAGGTATGTTCAAAGTACCCCCCTCCTCAGCTCCAATGGTCAAATTAAAGCCAAAGTGACACCAGATCTAGAGATGACAACATTTTCAAAAATAACATATTTTACTGGCATTTCACTTCTATATGCAAAGTACACATCACATTTTATTCACCCTTTTTTGTTTTGAGTCTGATGATCACGATTTAGTGAATGTAGTTTTATTTGTTTGTTTTTTTGTTTCTGAGTGTCCGTGTGTGTGTGTATGTGTGTGTATGTATGTGTGTGTGTGTGTATGTGTGTTTGTCCGTGTGTGTGTCTGTGTTTGTGCATTGTGTCCGTGTGTGTGTGTGTGTGTGTGTGTGTGTGTGTGTGTGTGTGTGTGTGCGTGTGCGTGCGTACGCGTGTCACACAGCTAGTAACTACCATGTAAATGTTTGCACCATAAACCCTGGTGAAGCCTGAAGGGTCTATGTTTGCAATCACAAAATAACAAACCTGGAACGACAAAGTGCTAAAAATAAACAAAACAATACCGCTAAATATCTGGCTAACCTAAGTTTAGGTGCAACACTGAAGCGTTGACTGTTCGTTGAGCTCTGCCCCCCCCCCCCCTCTCTTCTGCCCTCTCTTCAAGAGTGAAAGGTTTCAACCTTGCCAACCACATAGCAACGTAGCAAATATTTACCACAAACATGTTAAGATGAACTTTTACTGAATATCCCAATATATATATATATATATATATATATATATATATATATATATATATATATAACTCGGTGAGTATCAATCTGCTAAGACAGTGCTCTATACCGCAGTGGCAGAGCGCAATAGTTTTGGTAGTACTGGAACTGTTTCTTGGTTGTAACTCGGAGTTTCACGCATTGCGCGATCATCAGACAGATGATCGCGCAATGCGTGAAACTCCGAGTTACAACCAAGAAACAGTTCCAGTACTACCAAAACTATATATATATATATATATATATATATATATATATATATATATATATATATATATATATATATATATATATATATGATTTGAATACTAGTGTATGTATATTGTGTATATATACTAGTGTATATATACTAGCAAATCTATACATGAATCTGCATTGCATGGTACGAACACGGGAAATTTCGTAACTACATGTAGTCGTATGGCTAAACCACGACGGAATCACCATGTTACTGTTTCGTTTCTGAAGCTTCGAATGAGCGATGAAAGGGGTAACCTACGTGATTTTACACATTGCCACATACATTTAGGCAAAACAAATTAGTGTCTGCTTACGTCTGTACGTACGATTAAATCCAAAAGGGGAAATGTTGCCTTGTTACAGAAGTCATGCTGAATTTGGTTGTTACAATAAACCCAAAACGTTTCTGTGCTACTCAGTTTGATATGTGTCATTGCTCGCTAGATAAATACTCTTTCCACACGGCTAGCCTGCTACCGACAAAAATTACATGTAAAGCGTTTTCTTTTAGTTAGTTAGTTAGTTAGTTAGTTAGTTAGTTGTCACTGGTGTCTTTCGCGTTTGATTGTCTGACGCACTGCTCATGTTGGCATCTGAAAATGCTAAGTCTTTCGATTAAAAATAACTTTCAATATTTATTAGCACATCACTGTTTATCAGACACATCGACTGATATCTTAGACAGGCGGATAAACAAAACTAGACTCGACTGTTACGGGTTTGTTTTGAAAATTGAAATACATAGCTCGGGTGATACTCGTATCGTACCCATCCGGCATAACTCGGAGGAGTACATGCACGTGAATATTGACTGTTTTCGGGAAATAGGACAAGTCTAGTCAATCATGAAACAGCCTAAACCGACATTTTTAAGAACACGGGAGGAAAATATAGGAAAATCAAAGACATTTCAAACCAACTCGAAATCGGAGATGCGAGATAATATGGAAGTATTCAGGAAGTACAAATTAAAGCAAGCTCAGATCGCCATGGGTGATGTTGTCATGATGTTACGTGTATACGCTACTTGTGAATTTTGTCTTGAACAGAGATTTCCTGATTCAGTCAAAACACGGCCCAATATATAAACCACGATGAAAAAATTGTCATCTGTCTGACGATTTTGGTGTGTTCAAATGTATGTAATGATCGATCGATCGACCGACCGACCGAAAGCCTGGCGTGTGTACGTAAAGATTTTGACGGCGAGTAAGCCTTATACGAGGTATTTAATGTTACCTAAAATGGGTATCTGCGATTTGGACATATGGCAAATGTCATTGACACGAAGTCTTCGTCGGCGAGCTTTGATTTTGATAGTTTGGTACAATTACAAATACGTAGCTAGCTGTACAGGTCACAGTGACGTTGTGCAACCGAGCACAGACAGGTAGTATGAGTGGTCGTACGACCGTGTCGCAGATATCATTTTTGAGTTTGTACGAGTCGCACATCCAAGTCGCAGATACCCTTGATAGCCACGATTAAATAAATGCTTATACACTGGCGGTCTGTGCCGCGCCGGAAGGTTCTGAAACGAAACAGTTACTAATTCACACTTATCATTTTAGTATTGTTACTTTAATTTCCGCAGGATTTTGGAGCATTCTACATGTAGGTTTCTGGAATTTCCAGTCTTTTGAATTCAATGTATTTTCATCAATTGGCAGCAGTCCCTCTCCTCGAATATTGTAGTACGTGATGATTGAAATGTGTCAGCTTGCATTTGACCGTGAACGTATCAGCAGTTTTCAAAGTACAAGAAATCAGATATGAGGACGTGAGCAGTAAATCTTGAGACGGTACGAAACTCGGTCATCAGTGAATTTCAGTGAAACGTATAGGCAAATGTCGGGATTCTTTGAGAGGTTTTACTCGTTTGTTCATATGCGTTATATAGATATTTTTGACGTTATTAACGTTGCGACGTCACTACTGGAAGAGAAAGGAAGTTACGACTGGGATGCCCACATCTTTTTCTTTCCTTCGTGGTACCGTTATGGAGATATCTCCCCTTTTTTTCCATGGTTACAGTGCTAGTGATCCATGTGTGATCTGAGCATACGCGAATTTGACACTGCGTATATTTTGCAAATCCCCTAGGCCCCTGCAAATAGTTTATAGTGATAAACAGTGCTTCTTTAGGCGTTTCCCTACCCGCGCATTTGTTTACTTCTCTTTTTTTCATGATTTTTCGATAATTGCAAAACTCAAACCTAGTTCAATTTTTGTGCATCTCTCTCTCTCTCTCTCTCTCTCTCTCTCTCTCTCTCTCTCTCATAGTGTGGAGTCAACGGCATGTCGGGTTTGGAATCTATGTATGTCATGCATGTCATTGTATGTACACGTGGCTCTAACTGTAAAATAGCTCTATATTCAGAGCTCTGTCTATACCGCTCCACAAGAACGGAGGCCGTTCCAAGGAGGATCGCGTACATTTCCAGAACTACGTGGGATAGCGAATGTCGATCCACCGAGTCTAAGAAAAGCGTGCATCAAAATCAAAATCTTATTGCCAGTAACATGACAGTCGTATTAATCGCAGCTGAGCGATTGCAGGAACTGACAATAGATCTAGAGAATAATACGTTTGTGTGAGAACGGAAACACAGAGGAAGTACGCTTACCGTATACCCAATGTGGCAGACGACCTACAAAAATTCTTTTCAGCCTCAGAGGACGTTGTAATAAGAATCTGCCCGGGTCAATCCCATTTGCCAGCTAGATACCGTTATGACTGATATACTGTTGAGGGCGACATTTTAAAGTATACTAGTAGAGTCGCAAAATCAATGTCGTGTAAGGGACAAACCAAAATATACAGCGGGAGGGGTAGATGTTCAACATATTATGTGTAGCTCTTTTGCCACATGTCCCATTTATCTCCCATATCCCATGAATACACAATTTTCGCGCGATTTTATTTTTTTTTCTCGAATACCTAATGAAAGTTTAGGGTCGGCGGTGAAAAACTAGGTGGGGTCGGACAACCAGAACCAAATATTTTTTTTAGACATTACCCTGAATTCACTATACGCATATGTAGTTGATAAAAATGCTCTCGAAATATTTCATAAGTGTGAATTAACAAGTAATTGCATTTTTGTCAAAATAGTCTTGCAGAGTGCTTTTTGCTTCAAGAGTAGGTAATCATTCCCAGACCAAAGACCGCTACCTCAAAAATATCGACCTCATATACAATATAGCGCCCCCAGCGACTGTAATTCCTTAAGATCCTCTGAAATAAGTGATGTGGACTACCCTGTCCGATATTTGCAGGTGTAACCCTCAAACTGTCAATAGCAATCACATCGTGCTATTGCCATGGGATGCATGTGGTTTTAGTGAATACATTAGCACACTCTGTAACTTGGACCTACCTAATTCTAGGCGAAAAGTGGTGTCTTACATACTTGAAGCACATCTGAGTCAGTAGCAGGGATTTGTGCAAGGGGACAGGGAGACTAGTGATTGGCGTGTTTAATTTATCTAAAAGAGTGAAATTATTTCATGGCCTGTTATACTTTACCCGAATTCGACTATGACCAGTTGCAACCTGAAGTGTCATTTAATGATGAACTTGAATAAGCACATTTCAATTAACAAAAATGTAGCTTCAAACGACATATAGTCAAAAGTGTATGTTCCTTTAGTTTAAGTTCACCATCCCCTAATAGCTAGGAAAGGACAATGGACACTTTACAGATTTCAAAATATTGTAAATTTTAACGAGGTTTCACAAGGAAATGAGTCAGATTTGTCTTCCACTGAATATGCAATATGAGAAGAAGCAAGGTCATTTAAAGGGGCTAACATAAATTTGAGTTTCGTATGCATTTCCCGTTTGGATAGCATAGAAAATCACATTCGTCATGGCTTTACTGATGGAATCAAAGGGAGGGTTATTCCCTCTTTGCGAATGGGTCATTTGCGTCGTACTGATAGCTACCTGTTTCGGAATGACAAATGGACAAGGTAAGTAATATCTACATTGCATAATTGTTGAAGCAGCTGTCTCTCAAATTTGGGGCTGTTTTAATTTAAATAATGTCTCGCGTCCATGGATCGTAGTAACGTTAGAGGCTCGGGCAGACGTTAATACTGCTGTGCTGTATATACAATGTATATAATTTTGTCCATAGATTCGTTAAGTGTCAAAGAACTGATCGAAATCGAATAAAAAAGTGTAGAACAAGGAATTGTTCATCATGGCAACTATTATGATGTCTACAACGAAAGTTGAAATAAAATGTAACGCAACGTGCCCATTTGTTTTGTGTTGTTTGTTTTAACCTGGCTGTAAACCAAAGTAATCAGATCACGCTGAAATGTTCCGTTTTTAACGTTAAATTTCAAGATGACGCTAAAAGTAGTGTGCTTTC
>NC_135554.1:18738091-18793091 GCF_964340395.1 Glandiceps talaboti
TGTGGATTGTCTTATCGTAATGCTTGTACTTTCTTTGCACAGCTGGAACTCCATGTCAAAGTTCTCCATGTCTTAATGGGGCAACATGTGAAGACAGTGATGGATGCTATAGCTGTACGTGTACATCTGGGTGGACTGGACCAAATTGTGGTACTGACATTGATGAATGTCACTCAAACCCCTGTGAACATGACGGAGAATGTACCAATGGCATGTCAGCATACATGTGTGTATGCCCAGCAGCCTGGACTGGTAAACATTGCAATATTGGTAAGACTTTATGAGCAACTCATTTTGTTTCTCTTATCACTCTACTTTAGAGAAATCAGTTATTACAACGGGGTCTGTGAGAATGGGGGTATATTTTACAAAGGGGGGTTTGGAGGAGGGTCACATTTTAGTTTGACTAATTGTTTTATCTAACTTTGCATTATCACGTGATTTTGGCATCATTCCATATCGCTTTAAGCAGTTTTCCATTTCTGCAAAATCTTCCCCTTGCCACTATTGCAAAGCAAAGCGTGATTTTCCCCTAGCCCCTGTAAGTATTGAAGGACCCTCTGTTTTCTTTCGTAAATTGCAGGTTCGAGCCCCGTCGCTGCCATTTGTTTCTGAATGGCTAAAATCCTATGGCAAGGTTTGAACCACGATTGTGCCTCAGATAACCCAGCTGTATAATTGGGTACCTGGTTATAGATTTAGGTCTATGCTAGGGATAATAATAACTCGACCCTCATGAAAAGAGGCATTATACCTATGAGGCTATCGAGTCTAAATAAGGATTATTATTATTATTATAAATGAAATCACGTGCATGGGGAATGGGCCTACGTATATATGCACACACACACACACATTACATCACATTACATCACATTGCATCACATTACATTACGATACATTAAATTACATTACATATCATTACATATTGCGAATGGAGATGATTGTATTCTTGTACCTTCATTCCTTTCAGAATTGACAGAACGTCAAGTGATTCCTTCAACGACTTCAAATGATTGCAATATTTCCCCATGCCTAAACGGTGGAACATGCACCAACCTGGATGGTAGTTACGTTTGTATTTGTTCATCTGGTTGGACTGGGCCAACTTGTGGTACTGACATTAATGATTGTGCTTTGAACCCCTGCAGAAATGGTGGAATATGTTTAAATGGAGTTTCAACGTATCATTGCGTGTGTCCAAATGGATGGACAGGAACAACATGTGACACTGGTAAAAAAGTACTTCTTGTGAATTCTTCAAGTACCATATTATATTTTAGATATCTCAAACGTAAACAATGCCAGCATGTAGTACATGTTAGTAGTAAATTATAATCACACAATATACTTGGTATGTATTCGTTTATAAATGAATAATTATATTCAAAGCCAATTTAAACAACATTTTGAACACTTTTTTTCTTACCTTTACTTTCCATATCGTTAGACGTCGATGAGTGTGTCAAGTCACCCTGTCTTAATGGAGCAACATGCAACAATCTGAATGGAACTTACAATTGCAGTTGTAGGTTAGGATGGATTGGACCAACTTGTGGTAGTGATGTCAACGAATGTGGTGTAAATCCCTGTCAAAATAATGCAACATGTATACATGGAGTTTCTCAATATACCTGCATTTGCCCATTTGGTTGGTCTGGTTCTAAATGTGATGTAGGTAAGATCGATATGTGTATCGATGATGGTAAGAGGTAGTAGTTCCTGGTGTGTGTATATATATATATATATATATATATATATATATATATATATATATATATATATATATATATATATATATATATATATATATATATATATATATATATACATAACAGTGTCAAGTAAAATATACATGAGCCGTTACAATGTTACTCCAGTATAGACATATTACTTATACTGAGTATTATATATATATATATATATATATATATATATATATATATATATATATATATATATATATATATATATATAATTACAGCATAGATCAATCTGTCATATATTGCAATTGTTTGCTGGTTGTAGATTGCTTTCTTTCAAATTATGTACAAAGGTTATAACTTTGAACTGCTTGTGTGTTATAACCATTTGATCTACCAAGATGATGAAAATTGTTGGTCCTTTCAAATTGTTTGATAGAATAGCGGTATTGATTGGTTTTATATCATAATCGCACGTTTAATCTTTAGCACAAACATTCACACTAGTCATGCATACAGAGCTACCTGTAGTATTGTGTCGTTCTCTATTTATTCATCTAGAAAACAATGAATGTGACAGTTTACCCTGTCTGAATGGAGGAACATGCACCGATCTGGTTGGAACTTATAGCTGTACTTGTAGACCAGGATGGACTGGACCAACTTGTGGTAATGATGTTGATGAATGCTATTCAAACCCTTGTCAACATGGTGGAACTTGTATAAATGGAATCTTTGAGTATACATGTGTTTGTTCGACTGGTCGGACTGGTTCAAGGTGTGAAGTAGGTAAGATTGACATCGATGGCGCTATTCTGTGTAAAACAGACACTGACCAGAGACCCTCATTGTTTATTTGCGATGTTCATATCAAGCATAACATATGTGTACGTTAAAGGGTCATGATTCATTATAACGTTACAACATTAGTGTTTTTATGAATAGAGACATAAAGAAGAGGGGGAACTATTCTTGCGTTCAGCACCAACTTTTTTTTTCTATAGTTATTTCTTTCCGAGGTGTCCACGTTAAAGACATTGGCATTTATGAGTCAACAAAACTGTAATACTGGCACAGATGGAACTTCTCAGAAGCGTTTGAATTCGATCTCAGACTGTTATACGTTTACGTCTATGTATATCTGGTAGAATGTTTGGTGGTTGTTAGATCCATGCTGAAGGAAATATACAATTTGTAAAACAAACTTACGTATGTTGGCAGCAATGTATAAAAAAAAAGCCAACTGGCCATTCATTCTGTGAAACACGCCCTCTGTAATCTATTTGGAGCTTTGCTCATGTGAGTAAATTTATCATGCCGATGATTTCTCTTTATAAGTCGACGGAAAAGTGTGTATTTGCATTTTATTTGACAGTGTACATTTCGAAAGTGAATGGCAATGTGCAAAATAACAAATAGATAATTGGGTGTTTTTCGTCTCATAGCCATATACATTTGATACCACAGATCACTTAACCGCTAAGTAAGCAAGCACATCCAGTCACCTGCCGTTTATCACAGCAAATAATAATTTCGTGACAACTCGAAATGCATGGAATATTAATTTAAAGTAAGTAATGATATGATACCACCTCTGTATTTAATATTTCAGATATCAATGAATGTAACAGTTCACCCTGTCTGAATGGAGGTATATGTACTAATCAAGATGGACGTTATAGTTGTACTTGTGGACCAGGATGGACTGGGCCAACTTGTGGTGTTGACGTCAAAGTGTGTGTTGTGAATCCCTGTCAAAATGGTGGAACATGTATAAATCGTACCTCCGAATACACATGTATTTGCCCCTCTGGTTGGTCTGGTTCTGTATGTGAAGAAGGTGAGATTAATTTTTGCATCGATGTTGTTCCTTTGCTACGGACACATTCTATCAACGTGCGTATTTGAGACATATTCTATTAATTGCCAGTCAGTATTTTAAAGTTTCCTCATGTTCGTTACAGCTATAGATACCTGTGCAAGTTCTCCATGTTATAATAATGGAACCTGCGATACTTCATTTGACTCATTTCGCTGTACCTGTCAATCAGGATGGACAGGACCAACCTGTGAACAAGGAGTCGATGAGTGTTTATCTGATCCCTGTCTGAATGGAGGAACATGCTACGATTTAGATAATAGTTTTACATGTGTTTGCAGTAAAGGATTTAAAGGCGGTGACTGTTCATCTGGTGAGTGCATTATTTTTTATATGTATATATATATATATAATTACAGCATAGATCAATCTGTCATATATTGCAATTGTTTGCTGGTTGTAGATTGCTTTCTTTCAAATTATGTACAAAGGTTATAACTTTGAACTGCTTGTGTGTTATAACCATTTGATCTACCAAGATGATGAAAATTGTTGGTCCTTTCAAATTGTTTGATAGAATAGCGGTATTGATTGGTTTTATATCATAATCGCACGTTTAATCTTTAGCACAAACATTCACACTAGTCATGCATACAGAGCTACCTGTAGTATTGTGTCGTTCTCTATTTATTCATCTAGAAAACAATGAATGTGACAGTTTACCCTGTCTGAATGGAGGAACATGCACCGATCTGGTTGGAACTTATAGCTGTACTTGTAGACCAGGATGGACTGGACCAACTTGTGGTAATGATGTTGATGAATGCTATTCAAACCCTTGTCAACATGGTGGAACTTGTATAAATGGAATCTTTGAGTATACATGTGTTTGTTCGACTGGTCGGACTGGTTCAAGGTGTGAAGTAGGTAAGATTGACATCGATGGCGCTATTCTGTGTAAAACAGACACTGACCAGAGACCCTCATTGTTTATTTGCGATGTTCATATCAAGCATAACATATGTGTACGTTAAAGGGTCATGATTCATTATAACGTTACAACATTAGTGTTTTTATGAATAGAGACATAAAGAAGAGGGGGAACTATTCTTGCGTTCAGCACCAACTTTTTTTTTCTATAGTTATTTCTTTCCGAGGTGTCCACGTTAAAGACATTGGCATTTATGAGTCAACAAAACTGTAATACTGGCACAGATGGAACTTCTCAGAAGCGTTTGAATTCGATCTCAGACTGTTATACGTTTACGTCTATGTATATCTGGTAGAATGTTTGGTGGTTGTTAGATCCATGCTGAAGGAAATATACAATTTGTAAAACAAACTTACGTATGTTGGCAGCAATGTATAAAAAAAAAAGCCAACTGGCCATTCATTCTGTGAAACACGCCCTCTGTAATCTATTTGGAGCTTTGCTCATGTGAGTAAATTTATCATGCCGATGATTTCTCTTTATAAGTCGACGGAAAAGTGTGTATTTGCATTTTATTTGACAGTGTACATTTCGAAAGTGAATGGCAATGTGCAAAATAACAAATAGATAATTGGGTGTTTTTCGTCTCATAGCCATATACATTTGATACCACAGATCACTTAACCGCTAAGTAAGCAAGCACATCCAGTCACCTGCCGTTTATCACAGCAAATAATAATTTCGTGACAACTCGAAATGCATGGAATATTAATTTAAAGTAAGTAATGATATGATACCACCTCTGTATTTAATATTTCAGATATCAATGAATGTAACAGTTCACCCTGTCTGAATGGAGGTATATGTACTAATCAAGATGGACGTTATAGTTGTACTTGTGGACCAGGATGGACTGGGCCAACTTGTGGTGTTGACGTCAAAGTGTGTGTTGTGAATCCCTGTCAAAATGGTGGAACATGTATAAATCGTACCTCCGAATACACATGTATTTGCCCCTCTGGTTGGTCTGGTTCTGTATGTGAAGAAGGTGAGATTAATTTTTGCATCGATGTTGTTCCTTTGCTACGGACACATTCTATCAACGTGCGTATTTGAGACATATTCTATTAATTGCCAGTCAGTATTTTAAAGTTTCCTCATGTTCGTTACAGCTATAGATACCTGTGCAAGTTCTCCATGTTATAATAATGGAACCTGCGATACTTCATTTGACTCATTTCGCTGTACCTGTCAATCAGGATGGACAGGACCAACCTGTGAACAAGGAGTCGATGAGTGTTTATCTGATCCCTGTCTGAATGGAGGAACATGCTACGATTTAGATAATAGTTTTACATGTGTTTGCAGTAAAGGATTTAAAGGCGGTGACTGTTCATCTGGTGAGTGCATTATTTTTTATATGTATATATATATATATAATTACAGCATAGATCAATCTGTCATATATTGCAATTGTTTGCTGGTTGTAGATTGCTTTCTTTCAAATTATGTACAAAGGTTATAACTTTGAACTGCTTGTGTGTTATAACCATTTGATCTACCAAGATGATGAAAATTGTTGGTCCTTTCAAATTGTTTGATAGAATAGCGGTATTGATTGGTTTTATATCATAATCGCACGTTTAATCTTTAGCACAAACATTCACACTAGTCATGCATACAGAGCTACCTGTAGTATTGTGTCGTTCTCTATTTATTCATCTAGAAAACAATGAATGTGACAGTTTACCCTGTCTGAATGGAGGAACATGCACCGATCTGGTTGGAACTTATAGCTGTACTTGTAGACCAGGATGGACTGGACCAACTTGTGGTAATGATGTTGATGAATGCTATTCAAACCCTTGTCAACATGGTGGAACTTGTATAAATGGAATCTTTGAGTATACATGTGTTTGTTCGACTGGTCGGACTGGTTCAAGGTGTGAAGTAGGTAAGATTGACATCGATGGCGCTATTCTGTGTAAAACAGACACTGACCAGAGACCCTCATTGTTTATTTGCGATGTTCATATCAAGCATAACATATGTGTACGTTAAAGGGTCATGATTCATTATAACGTTACAACATTAGTGTTTTTATGAATAGAGACATAAAGAAGAGGGGGAACTATTCTTGCGTTCAGCACCAACTTTTTTTTTCTATAGTTATTTCTTTCCGAGGTGTCCACGTTAAAGACATTGGCATTTATGAGTCAACAAAACTGTAATACTGGCACAGATGGAACTTCTCAGAAGCGTTTGAATTCGATCTCAGACTGTTATACGTTTACGTCTATGTATATCTGGTAGAATGTTTGGTGGTTGTTAGATCCATGCTGAAGGAAATATACAATTTGTAAAACAAACTTACGTATGTTGGCAGCAATGTATAAAAAAAAGCCAACTGGCCATTCATTCTGTGAAACACGCCCTCTGTAATCTATTTGGAGCTTTGCTCATGTGAGTAAATTTATCATGCCGATGATTTCTCTTTATAAGTCGACGGAAAAGTGTGTATTTGCATTTTATTTGACAGTGTACATTTCGAAAGTGAATGGCAATGTGCAAAATAACAAATAGATAATTGGGTGTTTTTCGTCTCATAGCCATATACATTTGATACCACAGATCACTTAACCGCTAAGTAAGCAAGCACATCCAGTCACCTGCCGTTTATCACAGCAAATAATAATTTCGTGACAACTCGAAATGCATGGAATATTAATTTAAAGTAAGTAATGATATGATACCACCTCTGTATTTAATATTTCAGATATCAATGAATGTAACAGTTCACCCTGTCTGAATGGAGGTATATGTACTAATCAAGATGGACGTTATAGTTGTACTTGTGGACCAGGATGGACTGGGCCAACTTGTGGTGTTGACGTCAAAGTGTGTGTTGTGAATCCCTGTCAAAATGGTGGAACATGTATAAATCGTACCTCCGAATACACATGTATTTGCCCCTCTGGTTGGTCTGGTTCTGTATGTGAAGAAGGTGAGATTAATTTTTGCATCGATGTTGTTCCTTTGCTACGGACACATTCTATCAACGTGCGTATTTGAGACATATTCTATTAATTGCCAGTCAGTATTTTAAAGTTTCCTCATGTTCGTTACAGCTATAGATACCTGTGCAAGTTCTCCATGTTATAATAATGGAACCTGCGATACTTCATTTGACTCATTTCGCTGTACCTGTCAATCAGGATGGACAGGACCAACCTGTGAACAAGGAGTCGATGAGTGTTTATCTGATCCCTGTCTGAATGGAGGAACATGCTACGATTTAGATAATAGTTTTACATGTGTTTGCAGTAAAGGATTTAAAGGCGGTGACTGTTCATCTGGTGAGTGCATTATTTTTTCGTACATCCCTGGTAATCTGTGACTGTAGAGATTTTGTTGAACAACAAGTGTGGAATAAACTTTATCCAATATTCTATAATAATGGGGCACAGAATATAACTTGCTGGGTGGTCGATTAAGTTTTGCAATATAAGTTGGTTTATAATTGTGTAAAGAAAAAGTGTAAACAAAGTCATGTATTTCCTGATATTTCCTCCGGTGAAATAAAAACTTGTAAATACCCAAATCCATATTCCTTCTCCAATTGAGATGTGGGGTTCCACAAATCTTTGAATGCTGTATATCATTAATTGTATTGTCAGGGACACGTTAATACTGCAAACGTTCGTGAATGAAATTGCATTTGATACATAAAGTCGGTAACAGCAATAGTATCCTCACTATTTTCATTACTAGACATCAATGAATGTGACAGCTCACCCTGCCAAAATGGCGGAACCTGTAGTGACCGTGTTGGGAATTATAGCTGCAGTTGTTTGTCTGGCTGGACTGGGTCGACCTGTGCTACTGATGTTGACGAATGTGCTTCAACTCCCTGTATAAATGGCGGGACCTGTTTAAACGGAGTTTCAACATACAATTGCGTGTGCCCAACTGGATGGACTGGAAGAACATGTACCATTGGTAAAAACTCCCTTTCTTACAAACTATTTTATGTATATTCTTTGAGGTAAGGATATCAAAATGTTACAATGAATGATCTTAATAAAGAAAATAGCAATTCTATATCCAGGTGCAATTAAACATATAACATAAACTGCATATGTTCACAGTTTAATAGGCCCATTTAAACAGATAGGCAGATTTATTGTAGATGATTTTTTTTCAATTAGATGTCAATGGATGTGACAGTTCACCTTGTTTGAATGACGGGACTTGCACGACCCTTGTTGGCACGTACAATTGCACTTGTACGCATGGATGGACTGGACCAACCTGTGGTATTGATATCAATGAGTGTGTCTCTGATCCCTGTCAACATGGTGGAACATGTATAAATGGAATCTCTGAATACACTTGTATTTGTCCATCAGGATGGTCAGGTACTAGGTGTGAAGAAGGTAAGACTGTACAAACAGTTGTTGTTGTTTTACACCTGTAGTGACACGTTAAAACACTTCAGACCAAAACCGGGCATAATTTGATTCACTAACCCGGGTTACTACGGCTTGAATAGCCTGAATCTATTATTGTAGTGACAGTCCAACATGGCGATTGGGGCCAAGAACAAAACGTTTGCTAAATGTACTTAAATTAGCAAAATATGATGCTTTGTATATGAAGGAGACTGTTGAAATGTGATGTTGGAAGTAAATATCCATGGCAAATGTATCCGGGAGGGGTTACAATTGGCATGATCATGATCATGATAACGGTGACTTAAGTCAGTCATTGACTTGATTGTCGAGTACTCATTAATTCCATCATTTTGTCACATGAGATATAACATGGATATTCATTATGTGTCATGTGATTTTCGAAAAGCCTCGTTATTCAGCTAATCGTTTTTACGTTTATTACAAATATACAGTATTTAATCATCGAACGGCTGAGCTCTATCTTGTAAACTTATTATATACAATGGAATAGTCATTATCACTACAAATATTGATCACTCAAAATTCTATGTTTATGCCTACCATTGTACTCATATAGCTGTTCTCTACTCTTTCACTAGACATCGATGAATGTGGCAGTGCACCCTGTCAGAATGCAGGAACGTGTAGCAACAAGGTTGACAGTTATAGTTGCACTTGTGTTTCTGGATGGACAGGACCAACTTGTGCTACTGACGTCAACGAATGTGCTTCAAATCCCTGTGTGAATGGAGGAACGTGTATAAATGGAATCTCAGAATACAAATGTGTTTGCCCAACTGGTTGGTCTGGTTCTAAGTGTGAAGAAGGTAACGATAATACCTATGTATTTGCCGTGTATCTCGTAATTTAAAAAAATAAATACCTCGTATGTTATGACATGTTGAACCTAAATTTCGTGAATAACTTCAATGTAACATTACTGTGATGTGCTACTATTCTGTTCTCGATTTTCTTTCTATATATATAGTTAACACCTGTATCACCATTTCAAATCTTGATGTCAGCTCTAATAAACAAGAGTATTTATGATTGTGTTATTGTGTCCCTTAGACATAGATCACTGCAGCAGCTCGCCATGCCTGCACGATGGAACCTGTGAAGATCTCCTCGACACCTTCCGTTGCTCCTGTCCACCTGGTTGGACTGGTAAATCCTGCGATAAAGAAGTTAATGAATGTGACTCTGACCCATGTCGTAACGGAGGAACATGCTACGATTCACATAATGGTTTTACATGTGTTTGCTGCGATGGATATGCTGGTGTCGACTGCTCAACAAGTTTGTGTTTATTACTAAACCGAATTTATTTTAGGCCAAACAAAAATATATCTGGTTCTGGTCAGCACGCGCGTGCGATAATTATTGCTTTCCCGTTCCTTATTTATTCCTGATATCAGGAGAACAAGCAGCTGAAATCTACCCTACATGCCAAGACTGCTTAAATACAAAGCCTAAACTGCTTCGAAGAAAAAGGAAGTTTTTCAAGAGATAGATATGATAGAACAGGGTATGTAAAGTGTCAGAAAAATGTGTATTTACTAATTTGCAAAAAAAAAAGAAAAAAAATTCGCGTCGTCGCACCACTTTAGAAAGTTTACCCTGACCAAAACCAGATATTTTTTTTGGCCTTACATTTAAGCTATCTGCTGACTCGCGATCTTAAGCAGATATACCATGCATCATCTAAAAATCATTCTAATATGTATTGTTACAGAAACAGATGCCTGCCAATCATCCCCTTGTTTAAATGGTGGCACATGTGCTAAGAATGACAAGTCCTATTCATGTTTTTGTGAGTCCGGGTGGAAAGGAAAAGACTGTGGCTTGGATGTCGACGAATGTTTGTCCAATCCTTGTTATAATGGCGCAAAGTGTGTTAATGCAATCGGTGAATATATCTGCATCTGTTCAGGTAGTTGGTCTGGTTTGAATTGTGTGACAAAGGGTGAGTTATATCTTTAATATGATTGTGTTTTTGTCGTCGCGTTAGTACTTGAACAGAGCAGTCTGTAGCATATTCAGATTCAACAGCAATCATTCGACTGTGATAATTAAAGACTGTGCAATCACGTTCTGATGTTTGTAACTCATTGTTTTAGATTTTTAAAGTAGCTATATGGATGAAGATTGGATATTTAGTTTGGACCTTTTATTTATAAAACAATTTTATCATGACTTCCTACTTGAAAAGTCATTGTGAAACAACATATGCCAAGTCCTACTTTAATATGTAAGTCAATAAATCGCAAAATTTCAATACAATGTGTAATGATAAAACTATTAAAAATTCCAAATAAATAATATTTATCTACATGGCTATTTTAACAGTCAAGTGACATTATCCTACGCGCCTAAAACATCACCAGCATACTTGCACATTATATGGTTATTTATTTTAACACATGCCAATATCCATCAGACTGATAGATTTCTGTATTCATTTATATTTCAGGTCAAGGTGTAATATCTGCGGCAACATATGGTGTAAATGACACGGGAATAACGCTAGGTACGAATATTCTGTTGTTGTTGTTGTTGTTGTTGTTGTTGTTGTTGTTGGTGGTGGTGGTGGTGGTGGTGGTGGTGGTGGTGGTGGTGGTGGTGGTGTTGTTATTGTTGTTGTTGTTGTTGTTGTTGTTGTTGTTTAATAGCTAATTACATTCATCTGACCATATAGATAAGTTTTTCACAAACACCAAGTCGATGGAGATTGGCTTATGTACATGTATACTTAAACTTCAAATATGTCACTATTGCTCTTAATTAATGACTTATAATATAACATTAGAAAGGTCAAAGACCTGTCAGTTTGTGATGGATTACATGGACATGCGCCCTTTGCACTTCGTTCACCACAGGGGAGCACCACAATTTTATACCTTTTGTAATCGTCTTGACTAGACTGGTATTTAGTAATGATGTTTTTAAAACGTAATACTGTACTAGTTTAGAATTCTAGACTTAGGTCACATTGTGATGTGGTTCTCAACCAAAATTATCGGTTATAACTTTGCGATGTACATGTTATAGTAAATTTAGTTTTAAAACGTAAGTAAACGTTGTCTGAAGGCGACTTGTGTTCGGTCATTTTAATTATATTCGCTCGGGAAGTGTGAGCTAGGAACTCGGACCTCGACGGGAAATTGGCAGGAACACTCGAGTATGTGAGAAAGAAAAGTTCGGCAGAACAGGGATGATATGGGTTTTTGATAAAGGGTAAAGATTTGCACGTGTTTATGTGATAATGACATTTCACTTAATATAAGATAGGTAAATAACATCATTAGCTGTATGTAATATAATAGCAGAGGTTAGTACACTTGGCAACAGTTTTCAAAAACAAACATGTTTTTTTTCAGACTGGTGTGTATCCATGCACCCAGAATTGTCATATCTTGTTATTACGTCGGTTATTTCAATTGCAATTAGATCATAAGTCTTCAATAAAAATGTCGAAACATACGTATATCTGCACGTGCAATCGGGATCTCATTAAAGGACATTGTCAACATTGTCACTTACAATTCCACACAAATATATATGTCTACACTTATGTTCTATCGTACGTAATATCACCAACCATACATTTCTAACAAAATAAGCTCTCCTCTTCATCTTTCTGACAAAGATACATACATACATACATACATACATACATACATCCATCCATCCATCCATCCCCATCCACACACACACACATATATATGTATATATATATATATATATATATATATATATATATATATTCTACCCCCTTCTAGGTATGCTGGTTGGATTTATCCTAATAGCTATCCTTGTAGGAGCGATTGGTGCCCTGGGAGCTATATATATAGCTTTTAAGCTCAGGTAAAGATTCTCTTTAAATTGACTTTTCAGTTCGAAAATTTTGAAATGATTGACATTTAGATTATTTGGAAAATTTAATTTGAACTCATGCTTTAAAGTTAGCTCTTACACATTTGTTTTCGAATGATGAATCCACGACGAGCAGATCCGTCTATATACAGAACCGGGCCACCTTCTCTTGTCTCACTAAATATTACTGCATTTTTTCCGCAGATCTGGGACGACAGGAAACTCAAAAAGAAAGAGGGATAAACTTGTGAATGTCCCACATGAGACAGACAATACGCCAGAAATGAATAATCCTGAATATTTCTTGTCAAACGAGACGCAAAGATTGAATAATGCCATTGAGCTAAAGGAGGAGAATGAATGCAAAGTAAATGATTCGTGTACTTCTATGGATACTAAATTGTAAATCAATTACAAAGAAATGTAAAATCTTATTATTTGGACTACGATTATCTTCAACATCAGTTATCAAGATTATAAGACAGACATGATATGCGAACAAACTGACTTTAAAATACGCAGTTACAGTCTGTTATACCTCTTTTACACAGATAACTAGGACAGGTTTGTGCATATAACTGTCCCAGCTCTTTAAAGCCACAGTGGCGATATCAACTATGTGACAAATATCCTTGCAACAGCTCTCTGGCCAGCAAAATAGGTGTAACATACTTATTAGATTTGATAAATGTGTAACTGATATACCAACATCAATGTACCATGGATGTGAAATATGGCAATGCAGCAAATTAGGTTTTTAAAACCGCCATGTACAAGAGATTGTTTGCTACAGCCATGTACCAGCTACACGAGTAATGCTGTAGCGAAGGTATTTCCCACAGCCATGAGTCAGCTATGTGGGCAGCTGTTACAGGAGTATTTTCCAAAGCCATGTGTCAGTTGCGTTGAGCAGTGCCTATTGAACTGATCGAAAGAGCTGCCACATGGTATGATTTCAACATAGCTGGTACATGGACGTGCACAACTGTGTACGAGACGTGCTAAGCACAGCTATGATACAGTGATGTGCAGAACGGCCTTGGCACAAAAATGGTATCCACATCCATGTAACAGGAATATTTTTCACATTCGTGTCACAGGCTGTGGAAAAATACACCCTGTAACGGGGCTGTGAGGCACACATCTGATACATAGCTGTGCTCTACGTCCTAGCACTAGGCTGTTGTGGCCACATCCAATCTCAAGGATGTGCTCATCCTAGTGCGAGGTTCGCTGTGTATAGGCAGAAGTGAACTATTTCCTAGAACAAGAAACATTATACCTTTAACCTTTTCGATTATTTGAATTCCAAGCCACTATGAATCATAATTGCTACGTGTTAATGTCCTTCAAAAGTATACCTGTGGTTGTCAACCTACATTTTAATGCTGATGTAGTTTTACAAACACTGTGTAAATGTTTTAGTCAGTAGTGATATGCAGCGTTTTAAACTTGAATCTGGAACCAGGTGAAAATGATTCATCGGCTTTCCTGTACAAAATCTAGTAAAGTAATAAACCTGATGGTTATATATCACTTTTGAAAAATATAAGTTAATCAAGGGGTCTGTTTCTATTAATCTAGACGTTTTAAGTGTTGGTTATCTAACTTCCTATTTCCTTATGCAATACATTACTATACTCAGTATGTTTATCATTCAAAAGTAAGGATGCTGTATGACAAATGTATTTACTATCAGCATATAACAGATTTAATCATCGTCTCGGTTTGTGTACGTGTATCCAGTAGATGGTGTGCTACGTAGCTCTCATACTTACATTAAAAAGCGAGACAGAATACTTTCACATACACGACTTGTCAGCCCGACTTTCGTTTCCGAAATAATTCACGAGAAACATTCCACGTTAAGTTTCAGAAAGTTCGAATAAAACACAGCAAGATAAATGATAATAATACTGTCTGTGTGCGCCTCTGTGTGTGTGTGTGTGTGTGTGTGTGTGTGTGCGCGCGCGCGCGCGCATAAATCCTGTGCTTCCGGTAACAATCCCAACGCCACTAGTTTTACCAATTCATCCCATACATACATACATACATACATACATACATACATACATACATACATACATACATACTTACATACATACATACATACATACATACATACATACATAGTATTTGCCGCGCAGAATGGAACTCCGTT
The DNA here is from genome assembly GCF_964340395.1 of Glandiceps talaboti. NCBI lineage: Eukaryota > Metazoa > Hemichordata > Enteropneusta > Spengelidae > Glandiceps > Glandiceps talaboti. The sequence goes on from NC_135554.1 coordinate 18,753,036, forward strand.
TCAAAAAATTACTTAACACCAGTCAACGGCTATTCATTCAGAGATCAATACTAAAGGCGGGGAAATTCTAGGGATTTGCCTATGAAAAAAATCTACAAACAATTCTCGTTGCTATCAGGTACCAAATCACATTACAGACATCTTCAAAACTGCGTTCTTTCCACGAACAAGAAATAAAAAACCCGGGGTAAAACCTTGCAGCCGTTATATAGAGATACCTCTGATAAGAACATCGTTGTATTCAACTTCCGGTGGTATGAATATTGATAGGATTCAAGATCACATCTTCATGGAATCGAAATGTAAATTACATCTTTACGCATATATGACAATTTTGGGGTTGTCGGTGGCCGAGCGGTTAGCTCGTACGCCTCTTACCTCAGTCTGCAGCTTGGCTTCGAACCCGCCAAGCGTCGGCTGGGTTTGGTTCAAATTTAACCAGGTCTGTATGTAAGAAGGGTGATGCTTATTTTGACTTTCCCGAACATCGCATGTTTTCCCCGTGTACCCAGGTTTCCTCCCTGCTTCTTCAACTCTATGACACTAAGACACATGGGCGGTGCTCTAGATCTTGTGGCGACCATTCAACAAATTTCCGAATGTATTTGACCGAATAGAGATTATTATTAAAATAATATCATTTCATTATTTCATTTCAGACTTTCGTCCAATCAAGCATTATGTAACAAAATCATACAGTTGATACTTATTCGAGTTTCTGTTATGCAATCGATCCTATTCCCGCAATGCTGTACATTGCCAATGAGAGATCGAAGCGCTCGCGACAGTGTGCATGTTTGTACCGTAATAATAGGACGTTGTCGAGTAACTGGTAATGATCACTTCTTTTTAAATATTTTCTGGCAAGAAATAATAAGTTCAACAGTAGCTAAGCAGTGGCGCCAAGGTGAGATATGCTAATGAAGTGTGATCACATGATTAGATTGTATATAGAGTGGCACGTTTTCCTTCTAGCTGTGAAAGTTTAACAAAGGGAGTACATATGACTGAACGTCACCAGTTATTCAGATCTGAGACTTTTACCACATTTATTTTTTTTTAAATCATTTTTTGTTGGGTGCGAGAAATTAGAGCTGTGATGTGCGTCACCGTGATGATGTAATAGTTGAAAGTCATGGCGGAAGGTGTATGTTTATTTCTGAGGAAAGTATCCAGAAACGAGTCAATGAGCGTGTCTCAAAGTTGTGTCAATTGGGAAAAGGACAACTTATACCCCTACCAAGTAAAAACTCAAATAACTCAAAGTTGCCGTACCAATTAAAATCATGTATGTATCTATGCATGAAGTGAAATGGCTTTGCCATTTTTTTTCCTCATTCAAGCAACTATTGTTAATAGCTGAATCTTTTTTTCTCAAAATGACCAAAATATATTACTTTACGTATATATTCCAAAGCCTCGTGACATATAAGATTCATGTAACATCCTCGGTAGTGGTACAAGGTAAAGGCCCTTCCATCTATATCTGGTCATGCCAATGATGAATTTCTTGATGGAAAGCTAAGAATCGGTGCCAAATAAATTAACTAAACTGTAAGTTTACTGTTATGTATTTTTATTCAATGATTAACAGCATTTAAGGCATAACTATATATTTCAAAATTGCAACACAGGTCGTATTTTCATTTCTGTGTGCTTAAGAGAATAGTTATGCCCCTTCCAATGATACCAATTCATGCCATCAGCATATGATGAGTGTTCTCCCTTTAGGTAGAGACCATTTAAGTTCGACGCGTGACATTTCGTGTACCACCAGGCTCCCTTGTACATATTGGAACAGCTTTTGGAATACACATCATTGTCTCTATCTTTCGTACTGAACTTATGACTATCATGTCCTCCTAAAGAGTTTCCTGCATAGACAACAAAAGTCGGAAATTAACCATGAACGGGAGGGGGGTGGACGGACGATGAACGACCGAACGAACGTACGTGCGTGTATGTATGTATGTATGTATGTATGTATGTATGTATGTATGTGCGTGCGTGCATGCATACATGCATGCATGCATGTATGTATGCATGTATGTATGTATGTATGTATGTATGTATGTATGTGTGTACGTACGTATGTATGTATGTATGTATGTATGTATGTATGTATGTATGTATGTGTGCGTGTGTGCGTGCATGCATGCATGCATGTATGTATGTATGTATGTATGTATGTATGTATGTATGTACGTACGTATGTATGTATGTATGTATGCATGCATGTATGTATGTATGTATGTATGTACGTACGTACGTACGTATGTATGTATGTATGTATGTATGTGTGTGTATGTATGTATGTATGTATGTATGCACATGTGCATATGTGTGCGTGTGCGCGCTAGTATGTAGGTAGGTAGGTAGGTAGGTATATATATATATGTAAGTGTGGAATGTATTTTTAAAATGTCGTCTTGAACATTCCATGACAAGCTTACTTTACATTCCATATTCTTTAACTTTTAAACAGTCGTTGGCTCCAACAGAAAAAAAAGTTACAACTTCAGAGGTTTTGTGACGAAGATAAGGAATTGTTACAAGCAACCATGTCATATCCACTACCTTTATCCATCAACATTGTATAAGATCTAATTATATTTTATAAACTAACCAGCGGTCCCTGAGTAATCTCCAATCACCAGCTTATAACCACTTGTTTCATCCCCAATAGCAAACTGACCATACAGAGCGTAGGCTGTTTTGCCATCAAAATCCTCCATATCCACTCGTAGTTGGTATACTCTCTGGTTAGTTAGACGGAACAACTTATCATTTCCCAACCAGAACTCGGCATTCACATTACCAAACCCATCTTTGTAGGACTGCCAGTTACGGAAAAAGTCCAACCTTCCATCCATTCGCCTTTGGAATACCTAAGACGGAACACTCCGAAATATTAACAAAGAATATAAATGTTGACGTTATGAAAGTTTTTTTTTCAAATACAACGGAATTACGTTGTAAAATGCAATAGCTATGAATGGTGCATCTTTTTTTAAAACGCAAAGCCCACAGCATAATATGTTTGCGTAGACGGGTTTGATATGACATGCGCGTAGACCTATGTTAGGAAATGCACTAAGGTTGCCTGGTAACAGTTATGAAGTCTAAATGAATTTTTCCTTGAGTTATTTACTGATCCTTGTTGCATACAATCATTTCATATCCACAAAACATCCAATGTATAATTTTAGCACACATCCACATCGCATGGCCTTAATACCTTGTGGTGTTCTCGGGATTTTTTAGAGTGCATCTATCGGTACACGTATTATGGTACTGTGGCAATAGTGTTCTAAAAAGTTAAATCTTAATCGACTAAATAATTTGGCGACTAAGAATGAAACAAATAGGGAGAGGCTATTTTTTGTCAAAAACAAGTGTTTCGAACTTACCGTCCATCCACCGGAATCAGTCTCCATGTCGCAGTAGACCCTGAATTGTTCACCGTCATCTTGTGGTTGTATGATGTAATTGCCACTGGACGAATAACCCGATTGTTGAACGTCGTAACAGTCACGTATTTGATTACCTATTGATGAATGGAAATTGACTTTCAGGCACAGATAGACGAAATTTAGAAAAGTTTGAACTCATCTTTTGTACAAAAAAATCGAAACTATATGTATCAAACTGTCTTGATAAAAAAATAATGCTTGTATGATAAGTGCAATAAGTGTTTATTAAACGGGTTGCAGACTTGCAGTGTTCATATGAGAAATGTAATTATTTCCGGACGACTTTTTCCCCTATTTAACTGTGAAACTGTCAGTATGTATATTGCATTATCATCGTACTTACGTGAGTCGCTATTGGGGTCCTGTAGCGTTTTACCCAATATTTCTACACTTTTCTCTATGTCGTCAAGCTTGTTCGTCATAGCTTGGAGTGTGTCTACACTTTTCTCTATGTCGTCAAGCTTGTTCGTCATAGCATGGAGTGTGTCACTGTCGGAACAGTTCGGTACGTGAACGTGAGTTTGCGGTTTGCAGACTAATTGTCCATTTTGTCGGTGAAGAATTCCAGTATCATCGTCAGCTTTGCATACAGTAAATATTGCAATAATCAAAGCACTGCACCACATCATGACTGGTCAAATGTTGTATATGTGGGTTAACCGTTTCCTCCTGGGCACATTTTATACACTTTTACCATAAAACACGTGGCACAAGAAAGTGGAAATCAATAAATAAAATGTCCGGATCTGTTAAGTGGTGTGCTGTATATCCGGTATATCAGGCAATTATTTACACGCATCAGTAACCATACCGATGTATTAAGTACACGGTGTCAATATAGCAAAATTATATCCGTATTTACTTATTTGTTTTTAATTATAAAAATCCGCTTTCCAACAGAGACGTCTAACACATTGAGGTTGACAAAAATGCCAAAAATGTCACCAAGTCACAATGAGAGTGAAACCTTTAAAGTATAGAAATGGTATTTGATGATGATAATGATGATGATGATGATGGTGGTGGTGGTGGTGGTGAAGGTGGTGGTGTTGCTGGTGGTGGTGGTGGTGGTGGTGGTGGTGGCGGCGGCGGCGACGACGACGACGACGATGATGATACACTGTTGATGTTATGGTAACGCTAGACCTGTTATATATGCCATATTATTTTTCCCCTTTAATGAATAAAGAAATGGATAGTTTAGGATGCAATATGGTATTACATGTAATGCAGTCACTGAAGGACAAGTAGTAAGATATGCTTCGAGCTAAAACTCCTCATCAAGGTTATATCAGCATTATAGATAGGTGACACAACCAGTACTACGTACACTCACAGTAGATAATGGTCCAGGAGTAATTGCAATCTATCTAACTGAATTTGCTTCTTCGCGCCGACTGATGATCTAGTGGCAGTTGTTGGTTAAATGTGCAAGGATTACAAACTGTGCAATTCACCTTTAAATTATCGGAGAAGCTACAATAGAAACGTCTATTAACACGTGGTATTCTATTTCTAATTTCATTTTTATGTTCTATATAGATCACCATTTATTCTCAAAAAGACGGTTAAATGTTGCATTAATTCGAGTGTGCTTGGTGCCCGCCATTTTAGTCTAAAATAGATCCGTCACTACTTTTTAGACGTTGATTTACCACTTTTGTCGATGTGTGTGTACAGTGTGGACAAAGTGATCATGCGCAGCTAACAAATGATCGTCCCAAGAATGCGTATTTCTGTGGAGTATGCCGAGCCTGAATTTGGAACTACTTTTTCCAAGCATGAGCTTTTTCACAATTAATATTAAGGAGCGTGAACGAGCAACTGTACTAAACAAACTTAACCGACTGGCTCCCTCCATGTGACGCCATGCAGTGCTGTGAATATTAACTTAATTAATCGACCCTAAATCGCACGATCCGTATAATAAACTAACAAGTTCATTTTAAAACACATACTGCTTTATTTAATGAATGTTTACCGAAAAATAAAACTACACTCTTTCTCGGGAAGAATTATGAGAGCTGCTTGTAAAAAAAATAATAGCTTTATTCTTTAACTCCAAAAATGTATGTCGTATTATTTTACATGCCCAGGCATTAGATTTGTAACCGTAGTAAATTAACCAAATGTAGTAGGAATTCCGAGTGACATACTTGTTAACGTAAAATGTCAAGTACTTCATAGTTTAACGCCATCATGAATTAGCAATTTTGCACCTGTTAATATATACAATACATGCAATAAAAGACCAGATGTTGCATTTGGCAGGAACACTTCAGTGCATCTCATTTAGCTCGAGAAGGGGGATATGCCCTCTCTACTACGAGGGTTATATACACAGGGGGATTTCTCAGTGGGTTTTTTTTTCAGGCCATTTGTATCCTGCACATTGTCGTTCGACTGAGTGTAGGAAAGAGGATACTTTGTGTGTTTACGACTTGGGGCAAAATAGTTGGACGTTGGACCGATATCTTTCGCACTGGATTAGATGTTGCTTATGGTATATAGTTGGACGCTTTTCAAATCCAAATAAATGCTTTTGAGGAAAATTAAAATATGTTTGTAGTGCAAAACTGGATAGGTTGACTGGAAATTTTGTCAAAGTAAAAAAATTGACCAATGTAAGTTTACCCCATAATTCAATAATAAACTTAATTAAAATTGCTCAACTCTGCCAGGGTGGCACCCGCCAGATTCTTGTTCAGGACACCCTGGAGAACAAATATCAAGCATAAAACCTTCCCTCTAAGACAATGCAAGGTAGGGTGGCCTGGCAACTGGACTAAATCACATGAGATGTGATTGTATGTATAGTAAACAAAATAAAAAACATCCTGGCTGCACATGATCATCTCAGCATTAAACGCAATGTTATGTTTTCAAATTATGTAAAAACAAAATGCGTTTTTTAATGTGCAATTTTGGTCAAACTATCTAACTTCAGAAAGGTCTCATGTTGGTGTTTGAATGAAATGTTTTCAATGAAAGATAATCGCACTCATATTCTTTAAACTCCTGACAACAATGCCAATGGCTAACGCAAATTCACTTGATTTCCTGTTGAGTAGTAGTAACAACGTGAAGTTTAGTACAGTTAGTTGTGTTACAATACCATTGGCAGTATCTCAGGTAGTCTTGGACCCAATATATTGTTCATCTGTAAGAGATTTCGCAACCGCATTGGAAAAATTACATTTAAGACAATGGATAAGCAGTTAACAATGTGCGACTATTAAGATAATATAAAAGGCAATTAACAATGTAGGACTGTTCTAATAATTTTAAGCAGATACTAGTAATATAAACAAGACATCAACATTTTAGGAGTGAACATTATCAGAGGTGATAAGATAAATGATTCCACGTTGTTTTTAAAAAATGAACTCGTAATGTATTGCATGAGTAAAGGTTGTGCCCTGTTCAGTAATCAATAGAATCTGATAATGGTCTTTTCACAAACACTCAAAGGATGTCAAATGCATTGCGCATGTCTCTATGGTTGCTATAGTATGCATAGTTACATTCCATAGAACAATAGGTTCGTCATGAACTACTGATAAATCAGAATACGATGTAAAAGTCGTGACTATTTTGCCCGATTAATTCTGTATCTCTTCAACAGTCGTGACAGTAAGGTGATATCAAAATAAATAAAAAAAGGCTTCAATACGGATCTTGTCATTTTGAGCTTTGGCAGCCATTGGTAGTGGTGTAGATAAACTTCTGTGTCTCACGTCGATAAACATTGCTTACCAATATGGCGCATCGTCTATTTTATTTGCTTGTATATTTAACGGTTGTATTCAAAACCTTTGGCTCGACTGACGTCCTACATTTGATAACCATAAAACCAGACATCGACTACGTCTACAAATATGAAGGCCAGATACAGATGGAACGTGCCGGTACCTACCATGTGACTGCCGAGGTAAGCTGTAATATTTATCTATGTTAAATGCTAGCCTGGCTTTACAATTTTATTCTGTTTCTTTTAAAAGTAATTTGATGCATGACGATGTACCCAAATGATGCGATTTCCTATACTTTACTTAACTTTACTTTACTTTACGTTACTTTCCTTTCCTTTACTTTGCTTTGCTTTGTTTTGCTATGCTTTACGTTACTTTACTTTACTTCTCTCTTTACTTTTAAACTTACTTTACTTTACTTGAATTGAACTGAATTGAATTAAATTTAATTTAATTTGATTTAATTTAAAGCTAGTATTTATAATTATGCAAATTCAATAATTCAAGAGAATAAATCAAACTACAACCATGCATTTTATGATTTATTGTAATTCGATCGTTGGATAGTATAAGTTCTCCGTCAGTGGTATTATTTGTCTATTCACAATCAAAATACATTCCATTTTGTATATTCTACAGTCTGTGTATGTTGTAAAGGAAAGTATGTATATTTGTTTTCGTTATATTCTGTAGTTGGGTGATTATGTTACTGACCTCTTTCAAACATTTCGACGTTTTATGCGAGCTTACAAAATAAAAAACATTATACGTTGCTAGATATGAATTTTAAACAAATCTTCGTCGAAGATTTATCTCCTCAATTACGTTATTCATGTGTACCTCATGGATGAAATTGGTTTTCCGGGGGTTATTTATTTTAAATTTTTGTAAAACTCGGGGTCTAATTTAATGATATGTATAGATATGTAATATCTCATAATACTCGAAAATATTTAGAATGAAGTGTCAGGGGTTTTTTTTTGTTCTTGAACTACTGTGCAAGTGGCGGCACGGACAGACAGACAGACAAGACTCATTGCAATAGATCTCATCGGGTAGAGGGCTAACACAACTAAACTATTGTATATCACGGCGCACTAGTCACTTGTTCATGTGTTGTAATTTGGAGGTTTTCTTATTTCTGGCAGTTTGAAACTTAAATTTAAAGACATTTCATGCCATCGAATACTACTAAAACCTCTCCGTTTGGAACTTGTATTTGTTTCATGTAGTTCTGTTTACAACATGTCAGTTGTTCTTCGACAAGTGGTTCAGTCCAGGAATTCTGGAATGTGATTAGTACGACTTAAGCATCCGCATATAATCTGCAAATTTAGCACACGTCGTGTTTACCATTTCCATGTAGTGTCCGGCTGAGTTTGGATACTCAGGAATGTACTAAATTAATATGTCGTTGAGCTCGCATCTTATCACTTTACACCAATTTGTACTTTGATCCTATGTTGATAACACTGATTCACCGTATTTTGATCCCAAGTTTAGAACAGTCGTCACCTGGTATGTAGCACACCAGGCAAATCACACTAAGCATAGATGATTATAGCTAGTGAGTGCTTGTGTGTCGGATTAGACGAACGCATACCATACACCGACATTTGATACATAACTGTGCTGGGTTAAGTTCTGTCAAGTACACGGAAGACAACGTATTTAAGCTTACTTGTGTATTGAGTTCAACTTGTTGTAAGATGTCAAAATGAAAATATTTGTCACAGTACCGACTCATTTACCTAATAATGGGATTAGATAAAATTAAGCTTTGTTTTGACACTTATTTGGTTATAATAGGGAACTTGCAAACCAGACTGAGCATGCTCGGACGCAAAGGACTGTGGGATTATCTGTGGTTATTGTAATACCTGATCTGGAGCTACTAATAAAATAAACCTAACACACTGGTCAGGGTAACTATGAATTGATCATTCCTGGTTACAAACAATGTACCAATAATTGATTAGTATTTATTATCACATTTCCCATGATGCAACATTCAACATGGCGGGTTTGCAAGTTCCCTATTGGTTTCTTGTTCTCACAAAGTATAGCATAATATATTCGCCAAAGTGTTTGCTCGCTGTGTTAAAGTAATGACTGACCAGACGAAATGATACATCGCAATAATATGAAGTCGTAATATAGTTTTGTTTGGTTTCTGTTTTCTTTTCTTTTTAGAGTAAAATTATTATTTTTTAACATGTAGGCAACGTAACCGAACAAATGTCACTTGTAGCCATCAAAATAATACTTATATTACTGTCGTATTAACTGCGCTCTGATCAGTACAAAACATTTTTTGAAAAGTTTAATTCGTCTTTGTGGTGTCTTGTCTACGCTACGTTCCATTTTGTGGTCAGTCCAACCGTTGTTTGTGGTGGCACTGCAGCTAAAGGCGCCAAATTACAGTCTGCTGTATTTACATCCTGTACCACCTCGTGATCACAGACACCTACCCACCCACGTAGATCCTTCCTTGCTTGGTTAAGAAACCGGTCTTGGCATAGATACATTGATTTTGATTGATCAAACATTGATTTTGAAAGAAATATTATCCACCTGTTTTTTTGTCATTTTAGACTGTATTCTCCAATACGTCTTTACTCCTGTATGAAATCTAACGTTCAAACATATGTCGTATTATAATATAGAATATGATCGTTCGTATCCTCATTTTAATCGTTGTTTTACAGTTGTCATGTTGGTCTGTTAATAAGTAATTAAAGATTATGTCGATTATTTATAAAATGAATGCACATATGGGTTGGTGGTTTATTTGGATAGGTAGTTGGATAGGTGGGGGTTGATAGTTTTGATTGGCTGATAGGAAAGATAATTGATTCATTTATGAGGTGGGATGATAGATGAGGTGGTAGGTTGATTCGGTCGATGGTTAACAGGAAAATTATGGTGGATTTGTCATTACAAGTGTTCAAACTCATAAATTACAGACTACTGCCAAATTACCTAGCTGTGACATTCGATCAATAATCACTTCAAACAACAAACAAAATATACAGTTGTTATCGTTAGAGGTAATTGCATTATTTTTCTTGGATTTGTTTAGATAACGTTCCGTCTTCTTGAGGAAATGAAGGAAGGTTTCCATTGTCTCTTAACTGTAAATAAATTTCATATGAAGTATATCCGGACAGAAAAACATGGTAAGTAATATTGACAATATTAAATCATACTTTTACTTTTTAAATATTATTATTATTATTATTATTATTATTATTATTATTATTATTATTATTATTATAAGATAGCAGCATTAAGGTTCATCTTTAGTGAAATCAACCGACCTTATTTGGGAATCTAAGACTGGGGGCTTGTGTTGTCGATGTCACCCGAACTGATAATGTCGCCTGGTATTTGAATAACCCCATCACCACCACCACCACCACCACCACCACCACTACCATCACTACTCGCAAATTTCACATGGTTTTGCTTGCTATAGATTACATCTCTTACTTTCAGAGGAATGAAAATAAGAACTCTTTCCTAGATATATTCAATTATTGTAACATATCAACCCAAATATTTAGGCTAGAAATGTATGCTTCGCGATGATATTACTTGTAGAAGTAATTCGTGTATTATCTACACCATAATATTTTCTTTTCTTTTCCTCTAGACATCGATATGCTAGTACCAGACACTGATGCAATGGATTTGGATGACTGGTATGCATAACTTCATATTATTGTTTCGAATGATACAGTTACAACACAATTCCACAAAACAACAACAACAACAACAACAACAACAACATCATCATCATCATCATCATCATCATCACCATCAACAACAACAACAACAACAACAACAACAACAACAACAACAACAACAACAAATGTTCCATTTATTGGGAATTCTAAAAATATGTTACTATTTCAAAGACACGTTCACATTTATAACATTGGATGATAAGACCTTGCTTTAGAATTATACCATTGTTATTGCGCCTACCCGAATACCGTCGGTGTCAAGAAATTCGCCCATAAGCACAGTAACATTTGGAATGCGAATGTACACCAATGTTTGGAGTTATTTAACAGTTTGAATGAGACACGGGCAATATTAACCAAGTAACAACAAAGAGTTGACAGTATAACCACATTGTGTGTCGATTAAGAAATCTAATTACAATAAAAGTTAGGTTAACGTTAACTTTTGAATGTGCTGTCCTCGACTGTATATCCGATAATCTACTCTCTATCAAATACTGTTGACTAAGCTTAATCATAACATATTTGTAATAGAATCCATATGTACTGCTGAAACAAATGCACTTTTGAGACGAGAAAATGAATGCATGCCTCGTATTGTTCATTTTTTATTCCAACGAGTTCAGACAAACCCTACCGAATACTGCATTGATGAAACATAATATATTCAGTATGCTTTTATAGAGCCCTCGAATGCACAAAAAAATCAAATAGCAGGTTTCCTGGCAAAAAGGAACAAATGTAATTTATTCTATGATAGTTTATGGGCGAATACTTTTTCTCCATTTCTAAAATGACTACCTATTGATTCACCCTGATTTTTGAAGGTTCTCTTTCCTGATATCTCGCCATGGTGAAATCCACGAAGTCTTCTATCCCGATGATGACGATCAAGACGCGGTAGACATCAAAAAGTCACTGATCACTCCGTTATCAACTAAGCTACATTCAACACCTATGACTCTGGAGACAGGCAGAGATTGGTCTTATCAAGTTAATGAAAGTGAACACAGCGGTATGTATGTATGTATGTATGTATGTATGTATGTATGTATGTATGTATGTGTGTGTATGTATGTATGTATGTGTGTGTATGTATGTATGTATGTATGTATGTATGTATGTATGTATGTATGTATGTATGTATGTATGTATGTATACAAGTATGTCTGTCTGTCTGTCTGTCTGTATGTGTCTGTTGCACTGGTTAGATACGTGTCTACATGTTTTGCTGTTCCCAAATCATGTGTTATCGTTTAAATTTCAGGTAATGTCACATATGAGTATCATGCAAAAGCTATAGAAAAGGGTATCAATTTCACCAAGAGTCTGGAGAATAAGAAAGTGCTCGGTCAAATAGCAAGAAATAGTAGTGCGGTGAGAGAATAACCTCTTAATTATTCGTCAAAATTTTTGGATTAAAATACATGTATTTTCTTTTCCAAAGCGATTTTTTTTCAAAACATAGACAAGAATATCAGTGATATTGGAATGATTAATGTATGAGATTAGTCTAGCAACAGGACATTTGGGAAAATACAAACTTCAGTGCTACCCTCCCTCCCCCACCCCAACTTCACTGCCCTTACCCAAACTCTGAGAGTAGTTTTCTCGGTAGCAGTGAAAAAATACCAAAAGACATAGCATACAAATACAAACCAAAGAAGGACGCCCTCAACGGTTTTTATTTAGTGGCAGTGTTAATAATGTAGTGGTTTCACTGAAGTCTTGCGTGAAATCTATGCCTGGAACTGCATCGCCACGTAAAACTAACTTCAGTGGCCCCATATATGTCTTGTAGGAAATCTTTCTACAAACTTGATCTCATCCATTCATATCAATATTTTTTTATATATCCTGCTGACACAATAAAAGGATTGAAAATAATCCCCAGCAGATTATAATAATGATTTTTGAACACATAATATAATTCACTGTTTTCCGTGTAAATTATCTGTCTATCTAGGAAATCATCTATGATGACAAACAAAGGGTACCTCGTAAAATTAAAGTTAAAGAAGAAATCCGACGTCAGCCTGGTGAGGATGATGGGTAAGTCATTCTAATGATATTTTGGCTACACAAATTGATCTTACTAAACAGTTCAAGAAATTGTTCAACCTAAAGACAAGGTAAGTGTTTGTACCAGTACGTCTGTGGTAGTTTGATGTAGCGTAAAGGGAGTACATATGGACAATTATAGACAAGAAAATTAATACTTCTTACCATTGCAATGTTTTGATAGGATGGGCAGCCTAAGCTATGATCAGTCGGGTTACCGGAAACACACTACTTGTTTGTTTTTGACATAATTGTTTAGACAGTACAGGAAGAACTACGTCATCTCCGGAAAATATGCTACTTTGTAGTTACTTTTGAGCGGGAATTCCTGTGAATTCTTTGACGTGTACTGGTACTGTGTACTTTGACTTTCGCGCCAGTCGAGTCTAGCATGCAGGCGAACAGCGTGATCATGGTGTGTGTGGTCCCATGTTAATTGTAATCGTATGCAGACCCCATAATTGTAAGGTTAGGCTAAAGAACTTTGTCAGTTTTACTAATTGTTACGTTGGCGGTGAATAAACTACAGCTGCTTTGTTGTTGGCATGTGGGGGATATGCATGCTATTCGCACCCAGTGGGTCGTTCAAACGAGGGTGCGGTGTTGGTGAAGACGCGCTCACTATAACCCGAATACAGAGAAAACCCAAAAGTAATTATGAAATATTGTTTATGTATCCCGGCGAAGCGTAGTAGAGTATAACATATTTTTGACGGGTGGTGGTACTTGGTTGAGATGCTATTATATATTAGAGTGTTATGAACGATTAATATGACTAGTAATTCTGTCAATGTAAATATCGTTTTAAATGATAATTATTGTGTACTCGTTTGCCTAACAAATGAAAATGCAAATTTGTGTTTTTGCTAGAATGAAATCCCAGAAAGCGAAACTCTCCACCACATCAGGAGACACCATAAAGGGTGAAAGTAGTGAATTGATAGGTAATGTCCTTTCTATTTGGTATATTATCAACCAAGGGTTAATAATGATTCATTTGATAATTGATTTTTGTCATTGTAATATTACATATGCATTTATCGGAGACGTTGGAATGTCATTTATTGGGGGAAAACACCAACTTTTTTTCTGAATATTTAGTAAGATATCTCCACAGAAACAATACCTATGATGTTAGTCCCTTTACTTAATTGGTATGTTTGTAGGAATGTAAACTGTGTCTCCGTCCGGTTTTACTTTGTTGCCAGTGTGTATGTAAGTCTGTACTGTGTCATACGTTGTGATATTGTATAAAGAGCTAATCGAAAGGCATGAGTTTTGTATTTGTGGATGTCATGTCATTCGGTTTACATCTGTTGCATTTTGCTTTGACCTCAAATGACCTCATGCTGGGCTTCACAAAGAAGTTACAAGAATTATCTGTATATGTACTTATATTATGCATGTACAAATATTTAAGCCGGACTTAATTCTCAATGTCTTGTTATAGTTGACGGATTTTTTTCTATATTTATAGATGTACATATGCCAGACATAATATCCCATGGACAGATCGAATTAGTTGAAATGCGCCCAGTAATTAATACATTCGAAGTCGAAGAAGTTCCGCCAAATCTGATCACCGATAATTTGGATAGAAAGCCGGTATTTGAAAGATTCTCTTAACTTTATAAATTATGCATGGATGGATGGATGAATAGATGGGTGGGTGGGTGGGTGGGTGGCACGTGGATAGATTGTTCTAAGTATTAATTCAGGACAGCTGAGGAGTTCACTGTGACCTTGAGTCATCCAACAAAACTTTGGTCCAGTCTAATCATGATAAAAATTGTGAAAATTACGAATCTTAAAAAAAGTTGTAGCCTGCTATCCGTGACATTCCATCGACCACTGACATCGCATTATCTAGACAGCGGCAAAATTTATGCCAACGTGATCAGTCAGAGCATATAAAGGATAGAGTAAAACACTTTCGTAACATCCATCGGGTATTGAAGGAGGTATTTCCATCGCATCTCTACAGTTTCTTTCGCTTTTTCTCATCTTTTTCTCCTTTTAAAGTGTCTACAAACATGACATCATATATTGACGAGTGTATTAAAAAACCCACTACGGAAAAAGGTACTAAACGTCGCAAAATGAACCTGCGGTGTGGTTCTGTGCAAACATATGCATAGCTACACAATTTATTTATCGTGTGACGTCAAACAAATATCTGAAAAGTAATGCATATTGTAATATTTCAGGCAAAAGAACCACCTCAGCCGTTAGACCTGATGATGGACGATATCCGTACAAATATGACGTGTATGAGGAGACATGATGAAGATCATAGAAAGCGTAAGTATTTGAATGTCATTTAGGTACTTCTATTTCTGCGAAAAAATGAACGTGTTCCTTTTCTGCGAGGTAGGTAACCCAAGTCTACTGTGCTTGGCAATCTTTCTAATATTTCATGAAATTTCGAATCATTGTTAGGTTGTCATTTGCTACTTATATTGTTTCCACTAGACAAAGATCGCACTGATGCCTGCTTTAAGTATCTGAAGGCAATGCTGTCGAAACTTTCTGATGAGGACTTGGCCTATGTTGCTGATGTTTACATGGTTGATGATGTGAAAGATAAGGAACAGGAGGAAGATACACGTAGTATGCTGGTTCTTCTTGGAGCAGTTCGAACGGATGCAGCTCTACTCATCCTTACCAAGAAGATTCTGTTGTCTAAGAAACCACAATTTCGTCTGATGGAAGATGCACTCGTACGTTTAGTGAACTTAAATCGACCGCCCCCAACGTTGACTTATGACACCATAACAGATATAGCATTCAATTGGAAACAAAGGTTTGACTGTAAGTTGGAAATTAAAGAACTCGTTCCCTTATATATATAACTAAAAGATTGACCTTGTTGAGACAGCCATTTGGTAATGTTATTATATAGCCTCCGCACCATGCATGTGACATGGAGATAGTTGTGGCGCCACCAACGGCAGTATATTTCCTTATCCCCTTTGGGTATTAGTTTTACTTTTCAAAAACTAAAAGTGTCTAAATAACCATAGTACATAGTTTTGATAGTAATCCCAAAGCCAATCTCCCGAAGCTTCAATAAGAGTGCTCATGTGTCGTTTTTTGCGCATTTGTTTTCAATGTAATCTTTTCTTCTCGTTCTTAAAGCAAAACAAGATAATCACCAATTAATGAACCTGGCAACAATGGTGTTGGGCGCTGTTCTTAAGACTCTACTTGATGCAAATCATGCTACTGGTATGAAGCTAATTGGTAGGATAGAAACAGATCTAAGTCAATTAGGTATGTATTGAAAATTTGGACATGTACTGTACACAGGTTGTGTTTGTTGATAAGGTCAAATAAAAGTGTGTTTCCGATAACGCAACCAACCCTAGTTTAAAGGTGATTCTAATTACTCACATAATTAGTAACCATTCGCTATTCAATTTGGCTAGAAGACATGCTCGTGAAACGTATTCCATCGACCATAAACATTCATTTTACTTTCAAAAAAGGTAAAATTAGTGAGAATGTACTTCTGTTTCTTGGTCTTTTAAGACTTTAAGTTTAATTTGTAGTGTACAGTCTGCTTACTACATGTACTCATGTAGTAATTCACATGCAGTTGCCTTCATTTACTTCTCACGCACAATCAACCCATTATAGAAGTAGTGGACTTACGAGTATCTTATTTTAGGGTAGAAGCAAGTTCTCAAAAAACTTAATAAAAATAAAATTACGACGTACCTACCTTTTTTCTGAAGTCATGTTATCGGAAATAAACTCTTCTATTTGTGTCTCGATATTATTTTTTCATCTTAAACTACGTTGAACTGTTATTTGAAAGTGCAACCAGCTTCCACAATGTTACATCGATTTTGTCAGAAAACCACCAATTAAGTTTGTTGTATGAATTTTCAACATGTTCAGATGCATGATTTAAACCCTTTGGAGATTTGACTTGGTTTGAACTTGAAAAGTTGGGTTTTTAGCGGATATATATTGTAAATATAGCCGGGGTACCAATATTTTTTTACAAAGCCAAGAATAGCATTTCAAAAAGTATATGACAATATCATTTCGCAATTCTCCATTTAACTACCTCTGGTTTACAGATCCAGACTTCTATATGAACCTTAAGTCAAGACTGCCGACAGAAGACTATTCATTCACAATGGAAGATTACGCAGCAAAGATGCTGTGTTTGAGTAACGCAGAAAGTCACTCTTCGTTCGGGCTGCTGACAAGATATTTGAAGGACATTAGATATCCTTTATTTCTGAGACGAGCTGCATTGCTAGCAGTCTCCCAATACAAGACTATCGAAGTAAGTTATGAACTTATTGACTAGTTATGAACATGGGGTGAAGTGGAGTGAAGGTTGGCCAGTTTATCGTGAGCAATGGATTCGTGCCAAGTCACAACACAAACAAAACTTTGAAAACCCTGCATTCTCAGGAAATACAATTACCCCCATGGTCTAACGGGGCTCGACGACAAGTTGACAGTGACATAGCGTAGGCAAACGTTATGGACGAAGAATCACTGTGATATGATGTTGATGTCGCATCAATTTCTAATTAACTGCTTGGACATGTATTTTGTAGCATATTTCTATCCATAACGACAGTTAACACTTCCTGCATGATAACAGAACTGTTTACATAATTTTGCATTTCAGGCAGCAAGACTCTTGTTTGAAAGAGTAATGACTGACCCTCTGGAAAATATAAGAGATGCAGCCCTACGAGCATACGAGAGACACGCTCATGGTGAGAAATATGATATAACTGGTGCTGACTATTCTACGTAAGTTTTTCATATCTAACTCAATTTTACCTCCGTCTACAGTAAACGAACAAGAACGTCCAGAGTAAAATAAATAAAATATACTATAGAGAATGTAGTGACATGTTACCTTAGTAGGATAGGAATGGGAATATACCCATAATGATATAATTATGGGTTCACTTCGTACAAAAATCGTAAAATCATCTGGATCCTCGAAGGCCCTAACAATGTCTATTTCTTTGGCGCTGTCCAATGATTTGAAACTGAGTTGCTGATTGACTTTACAATTCACATGATTCAATCCCAAGTTCTCGTATACGTAATACAATCTTATCCCGATTAGACAAGCCCATTCCTGTTTCTATAGATCTGCGAAGCCATCATTCTCACACCTAATTTTATTCCTAATCGACTCAATCATTTTGCGTGAAGTGTAATCGTTCTTGACTTTAATCATGTACCATTATGTAGTGTTCAAGATTACATATTATGTTTAGACTAAGTCATTAGAGAACATTGCAATATTATGTACAAACCATATAATCGTCTAATATGTGACAGCCTAAGGCCAGGGTTTTTTTTCTACCTCTAACCACCGTCGGATGGGGGCAACAAATATAGCCCCCTCTCTATATAACCTACACTTGCAGTCTTCATCTAACAAGGCCAAATAAAAAAAGCTGTTTGATTCCGGTTACCCGACCCCGCCTAGTTTTTCCCGCCGACTGACATAGACAATATAAAACTATTATTCCAATCTGTAATGACTGTACATCTGATAGGAAGATTTTTATAAACAACGCAGAGACCATTTGGAAAACAATGGAAAACCTGAAATAGACACTAACACAAGAAAAAAAATATATAATAAAATCAAAAATCTACCTACCCCACATATTTTAAAATTGAATGTAATCTTAACCACACGATTTTTTTACGCTTTACTATGTTTTACTTTTCATCTTCACGTTGTAAGGTTACATGACATCAAACACATGAATACTACCAGGCGATCTACCAGATCATCCAGAAGTAAACGAAATGTGTATGATGACACACAAGATATAGGTATGCATCCTTCCGAGTACACCTGGAGCGAACCTATTGGATCTAGTACATTTGGTGGATCAGGTTACTCTGAGGCTAATCATCCATATGACGTTCATGCTGGTAAGACTTTCTGACAGGTTTCTTTTTGGGCTTCCATGTGATGTGTATTCCGAAATAAGTGCTTGGTTTATTTATTTATTTAAACGTAATTCTTGAAATTATAAAATGCCAGTCATCTTCAATCACAACAGTCTTCCAGTTTACATACGCGCGAATTAGTTTTTACCATAGGAACGCTTACACAAACCTTTGTTTTGAGAAGAAAATTACATGATTTGATCTGCGAAAACCATTTTCTAATTAACTCGGGCATCATACAAATAAGCCAAATTCAACGGGACTTGGACGGGTAAGAGCTTACATAGCGGCATGATGTATATATTGTGTTTGTCAACAAACAAAAATTCGTCATTCGAGCATGCGCATTAGACGACCATTGCACTTTAAATATGAAAGTTCCCTCATTGAGCGAAATCTGACATGGCCGCGAAATGTCATAGAAAAGTGAAATTCTGTGTTTGTGACATATAGCAGTACTTCCATTGGTATTTCAGACATCTCTAATATATAACTTATGTTTGATTTACAGAACCATTTTACAGCGAGTGTGATATGAACAATAATGCATTGGCTGGTACTGAATTACAGCTTGGTGACTATGGAATTCACGATATAATTTCAGAAGCTGAAATGTCCGCCAAAGGTAAAGTGAAGTTTGATGGAGTTAACTTATTACAGGTGAGTACATAATTTGTGAACGTCAACTTTTAGACTTTCATGTTATGCTTAGGTTGTATGTAAATTCTTCATCAGGAATCACAAATGTAATCTGTTTACTAAGCAGATCTTAAAAAATCCTGTAAATGCGCGACTGCACTTGACATGTGTTCAACCATTTTAAGAAATTTTCAGGATGGGTTTATGGGAAACCACTGGCGTTTGCCAAGGTGAAAGTGATAAAACTGTACCTAAATTCTTGTTTAGCCAAAGAAATGTAGTTACGTTAATGACAATATTGTCCCACCAGATGATGAAATGTAGTGATGTTAAGATTTTTTCGAGTCAGTAATGTTGTATTTCAGGTATTAGGGTTATCAAAACGAAATCAGAACATTTATTTTTTTAAATATCATCAGCGATTTAAACTAGTCCCACGACAATTTATGTTTTAGTGTAATGTAAATCATCAGCGTTTTAATCTTTTTAGTGCCATGTTAATTCTTTATTTGTGTTTTATTAATTTGAAGTGTTAGCTTAATTTCACCCGCTTTTATATTTCACTCGTATTAGCTTTCAAATGTTTGATTCACTTGTTGAGAATTCTTTCCAATCCTTACTTTTCATATTTATCTACCTGTATTTGTGAGTGCGTGTGGAAAATTAATTTCTAGTATTTTTTGCAGATGGCAGTAGAGTATATTAATTACTATTATGACTGGCTTCTAGAGAATCAACATTTTTTACAGCAATCCTCTTCTGCAAGGATGTTGTCTATTAGTTAATAATATATTCAAATACTACTTTTTAAGTGTGAATTTTTTCTAATATGTGAAATGAATGTAACATTTGTCTATTTGTTGTACAGGATACGATGTATGTGAAAACTGAGGAACTTGCATTTGAATATGACAAGATAGTAGACGAAGTCATCACCCTCATTGGAGACCCTGTAGCTAAATTCAGAAACACGTATTTTGGAGTAGGGGGTTACGCGAGAAAGGTCTTAACGGATTTAGCGAGCAGCATACAGATACTGGAGCAGAGTGTGAGAAGTCTTCGAAATGTTGCAAGATTTACATTCCGAAGAATTGGTCAGTACTCGGGACTGTCAACCTTCTACAAACACATGGCAACAACAGTGGAGAGTGTAGATAATCTTTTCAATGACTTGAAGTCAGACATTGTATCGTTTTATAATGTAAGTCAATTCCTGCTAAAATATTATGCACTTATTGCCTAACCATGAGGGCACTAGCAGACATATATCTAGTATCCCTAGGATTGTTATCCAGCATCTATTTCCCCGAGGCTAAAAGCCGCGAAATAGTTGATACACAACAACATGACGCTTACATGTAAATATAACAACTTCTAGTACCCTCATAGTCAGGCAAATGTTTCTAACACATCATAAGAGTCAGGCACACATTCTTTCCTAGTCAACGCAAAATCACCAGAAAAGATCCCAATGCTACATGACTTCCTGTAGGGCAAAAAGAACACGACATAGTGGCTTGCTGTATGCAATTTGAGGTCACTGTGGGTCATTAGTCCATACCTTGGCAAGCGATATAAGCCATTCAATGAAGGCTATATGAAAACAATGTGTTATATAAAGTGATACAAGTTAATATTTAAGTTTACATGTTTATTACCTATAAAGTGCAAAATACTGTCATAAAATACCAAATCAACGATTCTAGTATAATGTTAATGTCAATGCATTGCTTATATGACATTTGCAATTGATGACAATAAAAGAAAGGTGAATATAGAAATCGCACAAAGTTCACTACATCGGATTGTAATCAGATTGGATAGTGCAAAGCCGACCTATTTCTGCATACGCAAATGAGCGCGCGCGATCGTTCTAAGTCCATGAAGTCACATGAACGCACAGTAAGAGCTAATGTGGGTACTTGCACTATCGGCACTTCTGCTTGCAGTGTTTGCTCCTGAAATCAGTTGTACGGCCACGGGGAAAGCCGCAAACACTAGTGCAAATACCCCCAAGCATATATCACACTTGCACTCAGGCGTTGTTGGGTTCTGTCATATTAGGTATCAAACTTCCCCTGAACTAGCAACTGTTGGTAGGATCATGTATATATGAGCCTTGCTGTATTGATGTTTGTAAAAAAAATATTTAAAAAAATGATGACCTAAATGGTGCAACTTACGTGAAAAAAAATCTCACAAAAGAGAATCTGTATCTAGGCGTACAATATTCATGATCAAGAAAGTTTACTATCCCCAGAATCAGGAACATCAGCAACATGGACACGTAGCTAAAGGAAATGACTGGCACAGTATAGAAAAATATGTTTGACTTTACTTTCGGAGGTTTTCATTACATACAATAGAATAAGACCAGTCAACGTTTACGTTATTGGGGTTATGGGGTGTTATAGTTGTTTGTTGTTATGCCTCACTGTATTGTTTTTACATATTAGGAAAACAGCGACTTTGTTGAGGTTCACTTGCCCTGGGCATTAGAACAAGCAGACAATTCCATAGAAAACGCTGAAATCAGCCTTGACAAACTGTTTGAAGATCCTGACACTGGTATAGCGGATCTACGGAAACTTGTTTTGAAGTAAGTTAAGTGGTATTACTATTCATGACAAAAGGAAAAGGGCCTATTCATATTGCTGTACACTTTGGTATCAACACACTATTATCATTAACAAGCTAGCAGTTGGTGTACTTATTCTGCTTCCAATGAAGAACTACTGGATAACTTATACAATGTGCGCTCATATACATACGCACGCACGCACGCACGCACGCACGCACGCACACACACACACACACACACACACACACACACACACACACACACACACAGTGTCAACGTATTGGCGCATATAGGGAACTAAAAAGGGGGCAAACAGCCAAACAGGTTACATTCTCGTTACTCGTTTGAGTGTGACATTCAACATACCATTTTATATGTGTTATTATAGAATTCAGCCAGCCATGGACACTATCATCGCTGTGATGACAAAAGTTCAACATCTGTGTGATTTCAAAGACGGTTCTTATCCATACTGGATGGACTTGGATAGTGAGGTTGAAAAATACATAGTACAACTTTCAAATATAGCCGCGTCGATTGAACGTGGAAATGAAAGTTTGCACGTAAATGCAGCGGTAACCAATGTTGGATACAGCATATTTACTGGCGTTGACGAGGTAAAGAATCGTTGACATATCAAAATAAGTAATTTACATGTAACATTAGTTGTATTTTATCATTCAGTTTGGAATTGTCTCTAGAAAAATTGTTTATTTCAGCAAAATTGAAAACAAATTCTCATTTACAGTGTGGTGATTATTCGCTGTACTAAACCATTTTTTTCTTGGAAACTTGCACTACTTCAATATATATTGTATCTGATTTCCTGTCCCGTTGAACAAATGTAATGCAATATTGATTAGAATACTCGATGTCGAGAACTAGTAAGAAAGCAGCAATAAACATTTACTGCAAACTATCCCGAATAGAAATATCTTAAAATATGTAATGGCATTTATATCAGAAATTGTTTAATTATTTAGCCTCTGTATTCTGTCGCATTATTGCATTGGTTTCAGGAGTCCGTCAAACTGTCAATAATGGAATCGTATTGGGAAGCTGTTAATGTACTACAAGACACACTACAAAACCTTGTCTCATTCGCTGATCCATTTTTGGAAGCTTATGAATCGTCAATGCATCTGATGGAAGGCATGAAGAGGGATTTTGAAGAAATAAAGAGAGGGTAATTTTTTATTACAAGTATTCAATTCTTATATACACTTAATGGTGTCGAGTCCCATACCAGTTGTCTCTTAGTACATTTAACAATTGAATTGAAAAATTCCACACTCATTTCACCTTGATTCATACATTACAATAACACTGGTAGGAACGGAGACTTTGACACATCAGCGGTTATTGTTGTGACATGTTCTCTTACAGCTTGTCAATAGGAAAATGTGAGGACCTTGTTGTGCGTATAAGAAACGTGAATAGTGTTTCGACATTCCTAAATATCACACTTTTATCGCTTTATTGTTTTTCAAATATACAGAATTCTTTCCGGTTTCTTGTCAAATTAAGCACAATTGGATTCGTAAATTGAATATGAATATGATTCGTAGATAGTAATCAGAGACATTTCTGTCTTTGAGATATTTTGAATTAGAATATTTATTTTTCTGCCCATTTTTGTGTTCAGATTCGAATTTTCACAATCCCAAATCAAAGAGCTGTTTGGTGTTAAAATGGCGAAGGAATTCCCTAAAATCATTGGAAACACTGATTGTGGCTTTGGCTTTTTCCCAACGATGACTGGAAACACTAAACCAGGAATAGATGTTGAAGTTAAATCAGGATCACAGGTAAAAATGTATATTTGTGTGGGGCTCTTTATAGCGAAACCAGAGTAACGTTTAATATGCCAAGCAGTGACGTTTATACATCATCTAGTATTTTGATTGGACAAGGCATGCTACATATTTTCGCCACACTTACATTCTTGTGCAATCGACATGTAAATATGTATCACTGTCAAAAATGCCATGCTCTTGTTCAATAAACAGATAGTTGTGCCATTTTCTGGAACTGCAGAGACAACCAACCCAGATGAAGTCACCATTTTTATGTATAATACCAGTGTGTCGAATGAAATTCAGAATGTGCAGATTATCATTTCACCAATGGAGTTAGAGGCGGGAAAAGAAGGTCATCCGGTTAGTGTATATTATACAATACTACCTTGTTATGAGAGCACTTGTAGACGTCTATTACCCGAGAGAGCTGTTGTGCAATTATCAGTTTCTACATAACAGCACGGTGGGTCATATTACGCCTACTAGTGCCCGAATAAGCCTATGCAATAAGTGTACGTCACACTCTAGGCACATATCATTCTTTCTATAGTGACAACAAATCACCGGCAGGACTCGGTACTGCATGAATAGTGTCCTAGGGAAATAGAATACGACTATAGCGCACGCTCTATACAAATTAAGATGTAGAAACGTTAGTATGCAAATTGAGGTCCATATAAGTGACCAGTCCACACCACCTGACACTACCTGAGCCAATCACTGAAAGCTTTATGAAACGATGTGTATATTAGTTAATTTGATATTTCTCGGTCAATTTGTGTATTTGTGCATGGCACTGGGTAAGCTATATTTTGTCTGAGATAAATTGGCAAACAACAGACTACTTGTCAAAAATACGATTATATTAATCTTCATTTTACTGGGATGATTATTTAATATAGTTATGGAAGCTTATATTCGTGTATACTGATATATGAACTATAATATTTTTAAACCTTGTTACATTGAGACAAAGACAATCACACAATGGGACAACAATTTGTGGAGCGACTATCATGCTATTCTACAGTGTTCAATAAGTAAAGTGATGATGATGATGATGATGATGATGATGATGATGATGATGATGATGATGGTGGTGGTGGTGGTGATGGTGATGATCGACCATAATGATTGAAAACATCACACGACTATATCAAAAGACGGCTATTAAACACAACCTAAACTGATACGAACACATGACGTCTAATCGAGTTATCGAATTTAAGTTGCAATGATCTCTATGTATTATCTGATGGTGGAATTTCGAGAATACAGAATGAATTTTCTCCTTGATAATTCATTTGGTAATATGCTTTAATGTTTATGCAGGTCTACAAGGGCGAAATGTTGGGGACTGTGAAAGAATCCGGCTGTACTCCGAACACTATCCACATCACTATCAAAATGATCGATCAAAACGTATATCTGGATCCTGGTGTATATCTAGAGAAGAGAGATGTTGTGGCTGCATGGGAAGAAGAGGCCAATATCTATAGATACTCTATTATGGTATTTACGCGCGCGCGCGCGCGCGTGTGTGTGTGTGTGTGTGTGTGTGTGTGTGTGTGTGTGTGTGTGTGTGTGTGTGTGTGTGTGTGAGCGCACGAGTATGCTTACCCTCGCGAGTATATATTGTATGTATGTATATATATATATATATATATATATATATATATATATATATATATATATATATATATATATGATATATGTACACATGTGTATAGTATAGTATATGTGTTTGTATGTGTGTTTGTATATAATATATGTGTTTTCGTGAGTTTATACAATTGAAGTTGAAGTACTACATGTACTTCGTATACACAGTTATTATGCTCCGCGATATACCCTGAAACATTATGGTAATACAATGTTATCTGTATTGGTTTTAAGAATAAAGTGGTCTACTATGGTCGCTACATGGACTCACCAACAGTAGTTGACACGACACCGAAAAGGAAGCCGTCTTTAAGGGCTAACAACAGGCTTAAGGAAACCAATGAGACGACGACCCAAACACGAACAGCACAGACCTCAAAGACAACAGGCAAGTACAATTTAGTGTACTTTACAGGGTAGTGACGAGAGAGTCGGTAGAATAGGGTTTTGGTAATGTTATTAGCCTCAACAGGGACAGTCCCATTAGGCCATATAGAAACGACCCATGTCCATCCGACCGCCAATCCATTGACAGCCGAATCTCGGACATCCATAGCTCCCTTTTCATCAAATGTCAAACACAACAAGGTATATATGCAAGTAACTTAATTTCACCACCTTGAACTGTATGGCAGAATGGCGGCAACATTGGTCCTACCATGCACATATTGCCAATATTTATCTCAAAAGCATTCAGGTACACGTTATCATTTACAAGACTTAGTGTTCTAATGAAACTTTTATCTTTGATCTTGACAATCTCCCAAGGTCAAATAATAGCTTATGTTCCTCTTTTAACCAAAATCAAAAAGTTGACTCCATTCAAGTGTCTACACCCACATAATCAGAGGTAAGTCTTCTTTTGATATCTTCGCTCTTGACCTTAACCTCCATGTTCAGGTCAAGAAGGAAATAAGTAAAACGAAAATTGTGGATATATTACCCTGCACCATCAGTTCTTTGTATTACAACTTATAACGTTTGGGATTTCTTTTATCTTTCTACTATTTTCGACAGAGAACGCAGGAACTTCGCTCCTTCCACCTGTAGACGAACTCGGTCCTGATCGCGACTTTGCAGTGAAAGACATCACTCTCGGTGAAGTATATAAATACCTAGAAGCAAATGATGAAGATGGATTGAAACAAGATTTCGAAGATGTTATCAAAGAACTTAAGGTAATATATTCATTTCCAAAAACTTTAATATCCATGAAATGTTATTTTATTTTGAAGAATATTTAACGGCAAAACTGGCGAAAGTTTTGCAGTTATTTGTAAGGTTATTTCGTTTTGTTAGAAGGGACTAACATCCTTAAAATGTAAATGTAATAATCCATAACTAAGCATAGCCATAGTCGAGTATAATTTAACAAATAATTGTCAACGTATTTGAGATGTTAAAGAAACAGGTAATCCGTCAATCTACATGAAGCAAAATGCTGCGCACAGAATTCAAAGATCATACCTTGATATAAGTCTGAATGGACTTTCTATTGGATGAACACTTGTTAACTGCACGCCTAGATTTTTCCATTGCACGAGAAAGAAATGTTTGTGGGGAAAAACTGAAGCCAAGTGTTGTAGGGACGAGAACCATTTATTCACAATGCAGCGAGATGGGATAGGATCAGTTATACAACCAAGGCTGGTAAAGCTGGTAAAATGATAGGACTCTACATTCCTTTTGATTAATTATTTAAAATTGAAATAAAAATGCCTCTCTTTACACTAGAATGATCTTGAAACATTCACGTGTATTAGACCCGAAAGCCGTGATAATACAGAGTTAAGAATGGAACTACTGAAGAGGGGTCAACCTACAGGAGGGACTCGTCTGGAACTTCTTTCTCGATTCATGGAACCTGACGACAGTAAGATATTGACATATTTATTTAAGCAATATTCCTATTACTTCCTATTTTATCTGATTTAGTTAATACATCTTAGAAACGTCAATATTATTTCTCATAAATGGTAGTCCGCAAACCACTATTTTGCCGCGATAAACTCTACTTTCTTATATATTAAGCGCCCCATTTCTCCTTTGGGATTGCTAGTTTATTCTTGGCCAGTACCGTTCATACAGAAAATAAGTGAGTTCCGACATATTCATTTTGTGCTATATTCGCAAAAGTGACGTCAAACAGTAGTAAGGCCAAATAGAAAAAGATGCATTTTTAATTAAAAAGGTGTGATTTTGATAAAAACCTACCTCTGCTACATTATGTACCAATACCATAACTGTAATCCAATGAATATTACCAATAACTTGAATGGTATAGAGTAATAGTTAATTAACAGTACTATTGCTATTATCAGAAAGACAGTACTTATCAAAGTGTTGATGGTAAATATATGTACCAATGTAAAAGTAAACATATTTATGTTTCAGTATTCAAACGATTAAAAATGTATCACTCTTGGCAAGATATTTATGGCACCAGACGAAGTTTTGCTTCATGTTTTGTGATTTCAATTGTATTTGTCTATAGGCTGTCCAGATGTTGAATCAGATATCAATGAAAACACATTCTGTTCATCTCATCATGACTGCCTGGGAGTTACTTGTTGTTCGGACCTCAACTATCTCAGCCATTTTCACCACTCCCTGAAGTTTTCAGCAAGTTTAGATCCTTGTTCAAACGCTCTGACAGTTGTATCTGGGAAGACAACCAACTCACACGATATATCATCTGACGAATCAGGTAATGCCAGTCAAAACAATCGACTGTTAAATTCAGCAACCAACTACCGTCAGACGTCCATATTTATACGTCTCGTGTATACTATTAAGATAAAACTCGCACTCCACTCGATTGAGGTGAAAGTCAGGTACCCTCGTCAGGTGACCACCAACTTCTATTGCTCACAACTATATTTATTAAACATCTCATCAATTTCTTGCAATGGAACTTATTGTATTTAGACGCATACAATATAATACATCCAGTACCGTAGTTCGGTTGTATAAGTTTTCTCATATTTTCACAGCGTACGAAGATGTTATCGTTGATGGATTTACAGATAAAATTCTAGGGAACCTGACGACCGAATTTCACTATACAGTGGAAAAGACGAACTCAATTACCAAGGTGAATATATGTATTTAAGTATCGTCAGGCTACAGATGTTATCGATCGTGTTATCATAATATTTCAGTCATGATGGTCGAATGGTTAGTGTAGAAATGGTTAGTTTTAATGGCTTGTAAGCTGCATTTTGGTGTTTTGAACCGTGCCCCTAACGTTTACAGTTAAAGTTATTGGACAAGATTTGTACCACGATTGCATGCCAATCGACCCAGCTGTATAACTGGGAGCTGGTCTGACAGAATGTTTGGGTCGTATGCGTTTATAGAGGGTGCAATTGATTGCAAGCTCCACAGGCGGAACTTGAGGAAATTATTAAAGATTGCTATGCCGCTATAGGCCTGTGCCCAAGGTAATAATTTTACAGTGCTGTGAAAGTGCTTTCTAAATCATTCACAATCATTGTCATCATTTTCGATGCATTTAACATTGTATCCTCTAGAGAATTCGAAATATATATCGCCATACTTGTTCATTTGTAGGTATCAATGAAGGCAAGAATCTGTTCACAAACGGTTGATGAGTGTTTGACATTTACACCAACACTTTATGAAGCACGATTTCAACCCGCCAGCTGCGCATCAAAATTCAAGACAGACTATATCAATACACACCTAGATGGCTATATTAATGTACCAACAGGTGAATATAAAGGTATGTCTCAGTAAATTGAACATTTACACCTGGTGAAGTACACCGTCTACGCTATTTCTTTTCAAAGGGAAAACATGGTTGAATTTATTGAATCAATCTACTTATTTTGCCCACCAGTATCCCAACACACACATATGTGGTATTGGTTTTACTTATTGATTTTAATCTGAATACATTCAAGTGGCTACGTTTCTCGACATTTTGACTACATGTTTTGGGTAAGTGCATGTTTGTGTCTATGACGTAATTGATATGGTTTATATGTGAATTTTGACCGATTGTTTTGTTTACTTGGAAATAAGGCAGTTGCCTGGGAATCGCTAGGTAGATGCAATTTCCGTTCACGTCATGTCATGTCATAACATATAATACATAAACCATCATCACTCAACTTTTCAGAGTGGATAGAATCGATGACACTGGAGCAATTGGAGAAACTGCTTGATATGAAAGAAATGGGCCAGGAAATGGTAGAAATGGGTCAAGAAATGATTGAAAAGGGTAAAGAAATGGCTGAAGACGTTAAAGAACGTGCTAAAGAAAAGGCAACAGAAATGTTGGGAAAGTTTGAAAAAATGACAAATTTGGCAAATTTAACCAAGAAAGTGGCCATATTTGTATTTAAAAAATCGATATTACAACATTATGCAAAACTGGCATAGACGACTACATACCTCCGTATTATTAGGTGCAAGGTTTTTTCTCAGTCATCTTACTTTGGCTTTGACCCTCAAGATCAGTTATCAAAATCCAGCTGTTTCTTGCATAAAACGGGTGTATTTTGGTATTAAATGTAGATAATTTTCATTTCATCTTGTATACACTTAATGTGGTTAACAAAGAGGTTACACATGCGCGTTGTTTTGTATTCGTCTTTCTTTACTAAAATTAATAGGCCATATTTGTAATAAACAAAACTATTTGTAAAGAGCATAACAACTTTATAATTCAAGTATATGTTCCTAGGTTATGAAATGACTTTTTGCTGCCTTCTTTTATATAACCTTGATCTTCAGGAACAATGGCTGAAGGTCGACCTTATATCTTGTAAAAATATATACATACTCTGTTTGAGCGTCCATCCCTTTATAATCTGCTGCAAGCAGTTTAACACCTTGGCCCAATCCCAAGTGTCATAATAGCATTGCTTGTTTATTTCGCTATTTCTAGACACAGTAGCATTTAATTTGAATCAATTTCGTTCAGATCTTGTGCACACGTTATATAGAACAAGGGGCATATACGCATGCATAAAGTCATTTTATGATCCTAAAATATTAAATAATCTAGAAAAATCATGTTTTATATTTTTTTAAATTATATTGGTGTGTGCAAGTCATGTATTTTCAATACGACATAAATGCACATTAAGGTAACAAGTTATTCAAAATAAATCTTATTTAAGTAATCGTCTGGAAATTTCTAGAATTATATTACAAGCTTTATATAATAGTACATGTTTATCCATTTATTATATCTTATCAAACAGGCAAAAGAAGTCATCGATACATTTGTATCGGATATAAAGGAAAATATATTCAGTCGTGCTACTCAAGTTCTGAACATCCTTCCAAGCTTGGATGAAAACCATTTTGAGCGTCATTCCATCTGGAATTTTGGCATTCCTTTCCTAGTTTATTTCTTTTGGGTCTACTTCGGTATGTATAAAATTAATGAACATTCTAGCTGCAGAAACGACCCAACCCCCCAACCCCCACCCCCCCCCCCAATTCCAACCAACCAACAAATGGTCTGGGTTACATTATCAGAAACGATACCCATTACATGAAAGAAATGTACTCATTTACACTGCTAGAAATCAACATTACACGGTACATAGGCCCTATGTAGATCTGTAACTGGGTATGTGAAACAAGTGCTGTCACAGGGTCTATGATAACTTTGGCACGATGTTATGGCTATATTCGCAGACATGTAATAAGTCAGTTAACACACGCCTTAGTGTACACTTGTTTCTTAAAACGTATCAGTTGCCGAATAACGACTTAGAATGTCCTTATACAACTTTATTTTTCCCATATTCTTAATTAATATTACTTTCATTGTAGGTATCGAAGTTTATGCGGATTTGGGACGAAATGCTTATGTTAATTTTGCAATGGAAGCTTCAAACACCTATGTAAGTATCAAAAGACTAACTTATTACTTTAGCAAGACAACATTTCTATACATATTACTTTTGACCTTTTATTTGCGTCGTTATATGATAATTATGTTCTCAAAAATATGTACGGTGTTTAATGTTTGTAAATGTCAGAAATACCCACGTTTGTGTCTT
The DNA here is from genome assembly GCF_964340395.1 of Glandiceps talaboti. Taxonomy (NCBI): domain Eukaryota; kingdom Metazoa; phylum Hemichordata; class Enteropneusta; family Spengelidae; genus Glandiceps; species Glandiceps talaboti. The sequence continues at coordinate 18,784,748 of NC_135554.1, forward strand.
AGTTTAACATAAACGCTTAAATGAAAGTAGTACCAAGTTGTACCTCTGGTAGCTTTGACGATGCATAAATTTGGCTCTGTGTGACCTGTGGTTCCTTCATATGATGTAAAGTTTAATAACGGAATTGCCCATGGTTCTAGTAGCTAGACCACTAGCGCTGTTGCGATATTTTCTCCTTAAATTTGTCTGTGTTTATGTATGTCCTGTCTATGTGTGTCACCATTTGTGCGATATTTATGTTCATTCGGTCTATTGAACAGATGGACATAGGTCTTTACGCTAGTCTGTGTGCCGGGGGCTACGTGGCCGTTGGATGGAGATTTTGTCATATACGAATAGATCTCGTGACCATTTGTTATGAGTTGACCTTTAGCGTTGTAGGTGCTATAGACACTACAAGCTCACCATGGCAAAACAGGTAAGGAATAATTTTCTCTTTTAATAAAAATCTTAACAGTCCAGTTAAATACGGGAAACATGCATATGACAACAACTTATCAACACAAAGTAAATCTAGCGATAACGTGTCAGCAGAATCATATCCTCTTTAGTTAGTTTATTAAACATGCAGAGATACTGGTGTATGGCAAAAAATGTATTGATACAAAGTTTTCATGAAACTATGCTCAAATTATATCACAAATAAGGTTATCCTAATTTAGTTGTTAAAGACCTTGACCTATCTTAAGTTTCTGTAAAAAAAACTCGAGACCCCTTCGATAACTTACCAAATGATTCAGGACCCTAGCCTTCCGCCGCCACCACCCTGCTCTGTCTGACTAATATTCGGTGTATTTCCTGTCTCCGAACAGCATGACAACCGTATTCGACTCGGGTTTTACAACAAGTTTATTTGACTGGCATCTAAATTGTGAATTGCCAGGTCTTATACCGAAAGTAATTGATATTATTAACGAGTATAAGGAAGGCTATACGTGGGATATGGCCAAACAGCTTAAAGAGGCTAAAGGAAAATTGGATGACTTCAAAGACGGAACATTGCCCTTCTTTCCACAATTACCGCAATTGCCTGAATTACCTGAGTTTCCAGAATTACCAGATCTTCCAGAAGTACCAGATTTTGGAGGATTGCGGCCGATGTCCTCAACGGTATGTTTATATATTTTAGTATCACTCCATATTTCCAATCCCATATCTATTCCAATGCGGAATCATTCATGTTTTCTCTTCAGCATACCGGTATATGTGTATCATTAACCGTTGGGTATAAAGGACAAAAATAGGAAATATCAACACATCCTTGAAAATGGATGGATGCGGTTATATGAATTTAGTATCAGTTTTAATAATACTTTACGTGAATAGACAGAATTTCCTAGAACACAACTATTTTGTTTCAGAATGATCTGTACGACTTGTAGACGTATGCATAGCACTGCTTAAGATTGCATTGCTCCCAGTGTTATGAATTTAGTTGTCACCGCAAGGACATTGCTTGTCTTACATTGCTCTGTTAACGTTAACCAAGTGAAAAGTTGACGGTCGCTTATGTAGCAAAGAAAGGCATCATCGTAATTATATGAGCATAGTAGCTACTTTAAAACTCTCAAATGGCTTGAGATAGACGCGACTAAATACACTGTTCGTTAAGGCACGATACTCGTATGATAATTTCTTTCATAGTATGCAAGTTTCTGTCACATGATGCAAATTTTCGTGAAAAGACAAATTAATGATATACAACTGAGTTGTCTGATTATTAAGTACATAGTTGAACATCTCTTCGTGTTCAAATACTGTACTGTGTTTTTTATTTCTGCTCCACCAGATTGGTTCATGTACAGTGTATCAAATCGAAGATCGGGATTACACGGACCCAGCGTTTCAGTTGATAGCAACAGCATTCGACGATGAGAGTTCCGTGCAGCTCCTTTACAGCATTGGCTCTTTTCCAAGTGGAGGCGACATCGTCAAGAATAGATTCCTTGGACAGCAAGGAACATTAATACCAAAGGTGTGTTGTCCAGGAATTGCATTCTTACAGTTGGTTTACTGGCGTACCTGAGTGTATAGTTCGAATCGTGTTCATGAATTATAGCCACTTAGATATTTTAAATAAATCACACCAGTTCGGCACGAACGGTACCGGCAAATTACAGATTCTATGCCAGACACTCTAATGATTCAGCTATACATGTATATTGAACTTATCGTGATTAATAAGATGTAAGATTGCAAAACTATAAGAAAAATCTGAATTGCAAATTTGAAAAAAAAGTCCTACGTTTCGTTCATATTGCCCACGAGCCAGTATTCCTCCCTGATGTATATGGAATTAAGCATCTAAAATAATATTTTATCTACAAATACTTTTTCCCGTATAATATAGCTATAGGTGTAAACAAATCTATATTTTATCGCCTCGTGAATTTAGGTATTTGTCGGTGGCATACCAATTTACTTCACTGTTAATGCTATGAACGATGCACATGGAGATGCTTCTCAGCAATGTGTGCTTAGTACATACGATGTCACTCCACCAACTGGGCGGATTACACCGGATTTTTCAATGACCAGCCATCCCGGAATTTTGAGGGCCTCATCTGTGGTAACTGAAGATTCAGAACTAGCGGAAGAAATGGTAGGTATTGAAACCCAAGTGATAAATACTGGAGAGGTGATTGAGGAGTGTTTAATGCTATTTTTGCAGATTTTTTTATTGATACCGACATCATCTATTCTTAACGTGGACAGGATGTCCCCAAAGACTCTTTGTTTAGTTCTGCTTCTACAAACCCATCCTATACAAATATCCTTTGCAACAATTCACGGGGACGCCTTGTATGGAAAAGTAATTTTGTACATGGAAACTATTTTTGTTTGCCTTTCTAGGAAGCTGTTGGGTACGGAAAGAGCATGTTTGGCAGCCAAGTAGTTAGCTGGACTGACATAAATCTCCAGAAAGAGGAAGAAATGGAGTTGCCACCCGAAAGAGAAAGTCTACATTATTTCGCAGCAGCACAGAGTGGCAGATTAGATTCCAGACCATTTTTGACTCTCACCGAAAGATACGATTACAATTGTGCCTATAAATGCCTTGAATATCCTTCGTCGAAATGTCAAAGTATCAACTACGATTATGGTAGTAGTGAACTATGTGAACTCCTAGAAGACATTCAAGAGGAGAAATACCGAATTCACCAGGTAAATAAAATTGCAATACTGGTATACTATGCAAGTTTCGTCCTGCGGTAGACTGATTACCAGTGGTGAATCTCCACATGATATGCTAATCCAAATCTTTACCCATTCATCCATTGCTCAGGAATAATCAACATTCCGTCAGCTAAATTGCAAACACATACGTCTACGAAGACAGAATTTGGCCAACACGAGAGATTTCAAACGGTATTATGTTTTATACAAGTACACCATTTAAAAGAAATGATCATTCTCTATATTCTAAGTAAATTAAACAACTTAGCAAGCTAGGAAGATGTTTTGCAAATTCGGATCGGTCAAATAGGGTATGGCTGTCCAGTACAGTCTAGACATCTCTCTGATGATCCCAGCAAGTTAATGTTTCATTTCTTTTCAAGAGTGTTATTTCAATCTTATGCCCTTCGAATCAACGTTGCGAAAACAATTCACTAGCCTGTTAGACAGATGTTTATGCTGGTTGGTGGATGGGTGGATGGGAGGGAGGCCGGTTGGTTGGTTGGTTGGTTGGTTGGTTGGTTGGTTGGTTGGTTGGTGAGTGAAAAATCAACAACGTATCGAAGAACTCGCTCACACTCATTTTTGTCGATCTACCAACAGAGCGGTCTTTTCAAGCATTACGAGCGCCTTGGAGTGGGCTATTCGGCAGAACATCGCCATGAAAACTTACAACTTAGACACCATGACACCTATGTGTTCAATCTATACTCAAGAAATATATTGGGTAAGGTATTTCATTATGATTACAATAAGATAAATCTTATCAAATACTGGGATTATATTGTAGATTTGTCCATAAACATTGACTTATTCTACTTTTAGTTTGGAAAACTAATCGATGTTTCATGCCTGAATATTTGCAATACAACACATTGCATATTGATCAATTAAGTATTATATATTTGAATAAATTAAAGTTCGGGGCTCTTTCATTGTATCAGATTTATACGTATATAACCTAATTATTTACATTGTTGTGACTTTTCTTGTTAACCAACTTGAAGTTATAATTTATATTTTAAAGGGTACGAGTCAATCCTGTCCTCGTACAGTGTCATAGCTGACTTTACACCTCCTTCAACTGGTCTGATAATGAACGAGAAATATAACGAAACCTTACATGAAACCTGTGAGGACTTCATTCACGAAAAGTGGCATCCAAGATGCATCGAGGAGACACCACTTCCAAACCATAGGTAAATTACCATGTAGCAGAGGTTTGTTCATAGTTTGTAAGCAGCATAGATTACCGAAATAACCGTGAAACTGTAGGAGGAAATGCGTATAGATAAACCCAACATTTTCACCTTTTTTGTCCTCGCTGAACAAATACTTATCTTCTTTCATGTTACATTATATTGCAACCTTATGTACATTATCATTTCATACAGATATGTAGTCGATGGTCCGGGATCTGCTACTGTATTTAATGGCCATGAACCAATGACGGACTTGTTGTATACAAGAGCAAACACGTATGTCTCAGGTAGGTGGTGTTCATTCTATTATTTTCCTACGATTCGAGAGATGCTTCATTGAAATATTATCAGTAACTACACTGATGAGCTATCAATGTGTACATTATCTCATTTGAGTATCTGTTACGGAACTTTTTAATATTCGCTAAGTTTTGATGTTTTGCGAGGTCACCGTGATCTCTCAGCTGTCATGAATTAACACTTAGAACAAATGTTTGCATTGCGCGAATAGTATTCTTCTAAGATGACAACATTAAGTTATTAAAAGATCAACAGTGTCAAATAATGACTGATTACAGACAGTTGGAAGAACAATGAACAAAATACATTGGTGAATGAAACAAATTGGAGGGGATACCTCTATTGTTAAGGTAACCCTCCTTCAATGTTACTGTCTCTCTCTCTCCACTCTGTACACGGGATCGACTTGGACTTTTAGAGAATTAGCTCAGACTACACACAATGTTCATGGTTAACCTGGGACATTTAGAAGTGGCCACGGAGCAGATCGAAGCTCCTGACCTCGGACCGTCTCTTCCAAAGACTGAATCCAAACTTTATTATTCCATTAAATTCTTATAAACATAAAATATACAATACTCAAATGATTGGGTGATAAAGTAATCAGCACCATAAATGACTAAAACGGAAGTATTGCCGTCGCCTTAATTCAATGCAAATGATATTGACAAATATGAAAACTAGCTAAACAATGTGATCACGTCATTGTTCTTCCAACTGTCTGTAATCAGTCATTATTTGACACTGTTGATCTTTTAATAACTTAATGTTGTCATCTTAGAAGAATACTATTCGCGCAATGCAAACATTTGTTCTAAGTGTTAATTCATGACAGCTGAGAGATCACGGTGACCTCGCAAAACATCAAAACTTAGCGAATATTAAAAAGTTGTATTCTGTCATCCGTAACATATCTTACTCTATTATGGTTAAAGCGAAAAATCTTTCTTCAAGTATAAATGTTATAGCTTATATAAAATCAATCATTAATAATTATTGTAACTTATTTTAACATCGTGGTATCTTATCAAATTATTATATACATGTCTTACATTACTTTGGCGTGATTATATTTTCATTGTTGGGACTCGTGTTGTGACACCTCACATTTATGCTATGTTATCTCTCAAAGTTGAATATAATAACCATGGACATGTGCTGAGACTATCGAATCTCTAGGTGACTTTATCATATCGGTCACAAACATATTAACTCCAACATAATTTATCATGGAAGTGTCCTCCTTTACAGCCAATTGGGATGGATTCCGAGATGATGAAACTGGTATCTATGGTTACACATGGTCTGTCGGAAATGAGCCCTGTCTGGAAGATATCCATCCCCATAATGATCCTCATGCACACATCTATTATGAAAGTGAATGGACTCATGAAGGTATAGCATCGCCGCTTTTTCTAGAAGGTAGGTTGGTTTGTACTACTAACATATCGACGATGTAACAATACACACACACACACACACACACACACACACACACACAAACATACATGCATACATACATACATACATACATACATACATACATACATACTTACATACATGCATGCATGCATGCATGCATGCATGCATGCATGCATGCACGCACGCACGCACGCACGCACGCACATACATACATACATACATACATACATACATACATACATACATACATACATACATACATACATACATACACACACATACACATACATACATACATACATACATACATACATACATACATACACACACACACACACACACACACACACACACACATACATACACACATACATACATACATACATACATACATACATACATACATACATACATACATACATGATATACGCTGGCAGGCACACACACGTTTGCTTCTTAATACATACTTATTGCATGTATTTGTCGACGTGTATTAGCTGTACTGTGCTCGCTGTACTGTGCTCATATATACACATACATTATAAGGTACACCATTATTCCCAACTTCCTTAGATGGACACTACCACATTAGCGTTCGTGCACTCAATAAAGTGGACTTTGGTGGACCAATGGCACAAACGGTTTGTCACACTCTCGAATACACTGTTGATACAACTAAACCATTCGTCCATGGAGTCTTTGATTGGTATTATGACGACACAAGTTGTTCATTATCCGTCGGATACAATGCCAGGTATCTTAACACTTTCTATGTCAAATTGGTTAGTTAAATACGATTTGTTTAGTACAGTCAGAGCTTGAATCTTCTTTGACCCGAAATATTATCATATTAGGGTTCGTAAGATGTGTCCCACCTGTTTGATATTTGACATTGAATTGGATATGCCATATGGCTGTAAAGCTGACTGTCTGTGATCATCCATACACAGATCAGTCAGATTAATTTCAACTTGACCGTATACCTTTGATATAATGACGTTCATGCAGTTGTCTGAAATAACAATGCATTTATAACTGTACCAAAATAATGACTTGCTCCAATTGCTCTGATATGCATATGCAGGGTTTCAATTAATCACACAAATGATGTCTGCAAATTATATTTTCTGGAGAAAATTCGTGATCACTTTGTGTCATAATTAAGTATTTTACTTCTTCAAACCCATTCTTTGCAATATTATGGGGTATGGTAGGAGTTAATGAGTCGACATTTTTTAATTTTTTAATTACTATAATTGTAAGCAACGTAATTTCCGGATGTTTAAGGCTCCATAGGGTTTGTAATATTTATAATTATCTAAAACAATCAATTAAGAAACAAGGATGTTCACTACAAACTCAAACTCTACCTGTAAAAGTACCATAGGTTACTTCCACCCTGATCACAGAGCATCATCGGGCCAGGAGAAAGTGCAGTTATCAATCATCATATGTCCATCTAAATTATCATTTAACTCTAGTGACCCGTTGTCGTACATCCGGGAGGTTGACATTGGATATGGACTTAGTACAAGAGATGTATTCGTGATGGATTGGAAGCGTCATTACACACCTTACTCTTTAACACAGCAATTTTGTATCCCTGATGGTGTTGTCACGTGGGTTAGAATACGGGCTTGGAACAATGGTAAGATGATCAAGTTAAAACGTTAACTATATGATACGTCAAACATTGTAAAAATATGACCCAATACTATTTAACAAATGACCGTTATTGAGACATCACTTTTCAGGCACACATACACGACCACAGACATAAGACTTCCATTCTAGTAATAAATATCACACTTGTGGTACACATTTCGTAATATATATATATATATATATATATATATATATATATATATATATATATATATATATATATATATATATATATATATATATATATATATATATATATATATATATATATATATATATAGATAGATAGATAGATAGATAGATAGATAAGCTACAGAAATACCGTGTGTGTGGCACCACCTTATCACGTCATGCTGTCTTTATACGTACCGCCATTAGGAACTTGGAACTTGAATATTGCTTTTCATGTGTGAATGTCTACATATGATGTAGAATTTGAATGTGAAATAGTTCTAATATTTGCCTATTTTACAGTGGATCTGTATGAGGTTGGACATGCTGATACACCTGTTATCGTCGACTCCAGTCCTCCAATAGCTGGTGATGTCTTTGATGGACCAAAGTCTGGCATCGACATT
>NC_135554.1:18795591-18815591 GCF_964340395.1 Glandiceps talaboti
TGTGTTTTCTAGTAGTGATGTCGAAATGGTCGACGGGCAAGAAAATACCTGGACATCTCCGGACTTGAATCTAAAAACTGGTGGACACTATAACATCAGGGTGATATCCATCAATGGCGCTGGCCTCTCCAATGTTCAAGATACTGATGGCGTTACGGTTGATCCTACCCCACCAAAGGTATGTTCGTTTAGATGTACAAAATGTTGCATGCAAAAAAAATCCATGGTTGTTGTTGTTTGTTTGTTTGTTTGTTTGTTTGTTTGTTTGTTTGACTTTATTTAAACTCGATAAATTGTTGAGCCAAAGGCTCTTTTAACACAATGTCGAGTAAAATGTTGTTTCATGGATATTTGTAGCAAATGTTTATTTGTTCTAAATTTCAATCTGGATCAGGGATGTTTGTATATACCCCACTGTTTATTTCAGATGAGAACGGTGTCGATTGGAAGTTCTGCTGGAGACTTAGAAGAGTTGTATGAGGGATTTGTGCAGCAGACGGACGATTCTGGAATAACTGGTTACTGGTATGCTATAGACTACGAAAGCGGTGTCAAAACATATTTCATAGGTGTTGGCACAGCTCCAGGTAAAATACCCACAAATATTAATTTCTATCATTTTTTATGTCTTATGTTATTTTAAGCCATCCAATGGTTATGTACGGTGGTGAACAGAAAGTTATAGCGAGATAAAATGTTCTTGTAATGGATCCCAACGTATTATAGATATATGTATCTATAATTACTATATGTGTCACTTATTAATTTTCAACGAAAAACACGTAATTGGACATCAATACTTTTATAATGTTTATTTAATGCGAAGTCTTTCGCAATCTACTGCATATTTTAGTCAGTTTTCTATCTATCCCCATGTATTGCGAGTACTGATATAAAATCTTCTTATAGCGAAACGTTAATGGCGGTGTAGTTCTGTCTATGCAGATGTAGATTGCAATTTAACATTACAAGAAATTTGAGCGTTGTAAATTGTACGAAATGATTTAAAACGTTTTAGACAAAATCGCCAGAATGCTTTAAGCAACATCATAATTTGAGTCTAATAATAAATAGGCTTTGATTACCACTTGTTGACAATAATATGTGTCCTTTCGTGACGATATATGTAATAGGGGAAACGGACGTCAGTGGGTTAAGAAATATGGGTCCATCATCAGGAGGATACATCGATGACTTAGACCTGCAAATCTACAATGATTATGGCGTTCTGTACTACGTGACTGTGAAGGCCCAAAACAAAGCTGGTTTGTTGTCAACCGAGATGATATCAAGGTAACGAAATAAACGCATACACGTGTGTGAAATATCACTTGCTGCGAGAGGTTGTATAACATGGGCTCTGGTATTACTTTATTTTTATAACACAATGTAATGAGACCGTCAAAATTAAAATCACGAGAGCAACCAATATGATGGAAAGCCATTTATCAATTGTGCATAATGCATCATGCTGTTTTAGTCAAGTAAATGATTAGATAGTAATAACTGGAATATAGCAAATTTGTTAGAGCAATGTTACGTAGGTCATTGCCGTTCGTACCAAGGCCCTGTTGTTAATTGCTGCATGATTCCTGTATGAACGATTATATCTGTATAATCAACAAGACAAATGAATAATGAATTGTGTCCAAATCGCATCTTAACAACACTGTATCTTGTTTACAGTCCCATCAAAATCGTACCGGGTGATAAGATTGGTGTTGTAATTGATGGCGCCAAACCCGAATTGGATGAAAATGGAACGCTGATAGGTGACCACGATTTTCAGAAAAGTGCGACAACCGTCACCGCATACTTCTCAGGTTTTGAAAGTCACATGGATGGTATTGTACACTATGAGTGGGCTGTTGGCACCTCTCCAAGAGGCGATGACGTCCAAGTGTTCACTAGATCCGGAATTGTTGTAGCATATAAAAGTGATGTTCCTGGTGAAGGTATGATATGTTTTCTATTCTGTTATTACCCATCAGCATACCACTGCAAAACCATCCTACGCAATTAGCGTATTTTTCTCCAATTTCCCTTTAGAAAGGTCCGGGATATGTTCGTGCAATATATAGCATCATTTGTAATATGAGTGGTGACTATTGCGTCCAATTGTGTGTGGATACGAAGGTACGACATTTCCAAATACACACGTGGCTCATATGAAAGACTTTTCTGATTGTAGAAGCATATTTCACCCATGTGGTGGTATGTTCCATTTATGAAACATTGTCTTCAAAACATTTTCGAAGGAAATGGATAAAAATGAACTTTACGTTTCTACCACACAGCTAGAAACCCACGCGCATGACACCGGGATAGGCATGCTTAATGATAAACCTGATGGAACATGTCTGCCACAACCCTGATGGGAAAGTCCTAAAACAGGTCTGTCAGATCAGGCCTGCAACAGGCCGGAATCCATACGTTTGCACAAGTCCTGTTTGCAGTGGCTGTACCAGGCCTGCCACATCCCTTTTCCAGACCTGTTACAGTTTAGCTGATAGAGTAAAGTTTGTCATGTGTATATGCGACGTTGGTATGTTTACATAATATATATTATCATGTACTCAGCTGTCAAATGTATGTTTTTGTTCACAAGGTATAAGTGGTTCTGGTCACGGTCAGTCACTACTCAGTTTATCTCAGGGTTCGAAATATTACGTCACTGTACGCGCAATTACTGGCGCGGGAAATGTCCTTGAATCAATTTCTGATGGATTTACCCTGGATATTACGAAACCTGTAATCGACATCAGAAGTGTTGGTGTGGGAACTGATACTCCTTGTACCGAATCCAGTGATACTTGTTACCAGGTAATATCACACTCGTATGCAGATTACTAAACCAAACTAAGATAGGACATACTGAAGATTACATAACTATATGTATTTCGGAAAAAATGTCTTCACAGTCAACTGCCATATGCAATGTCTCGGTACCAGTAAGACTACAATGGCAGTGGAAATACGAGGGCAGCAGTTCAAGGAGACAGTTGTCGAGGGAGAGTGACTTACAAAGAAAGTTGGGGGTGGCTAGTCAACGCTGTACCTGAGCAACAACAAGTTATTCTTTTATTTCTTTATTCCCATTTTTCACCATTCATGATCATGTTTACATAAAATATATTTCTATGATTTAAAGGTATCGGGCGACACAATAACTGCTGAATGGGTCATAAGAGAAAACCAAAGCGATACACTTTTGACTGAGTTCTGTTTTGGAAGTTATCCGGGAGCAAGTGATATCTACAATTGTACAGATTCCTTGGATAGTGAAAGTATACCAAGTGCCATGGTGACACCAACTGATCCTGGTCATCCTAATATACTCTTTGTCCGATCATTAAATGAAGTAAGTGATTGTCATCCTCTGCAAATGAACAGTAATAATAATTCGGTCATCTTGCAGGATGTATTTGTTGATTCAAGGGGTGGGGCACATTTTATAATATCACTTTCCTGTAATTCCTTAGAGCTGGTGAGAAAAATTAATTTGTAAGTACGAAACTTGAGTGCATCTTTTAACGTTTCAGACACTGTTGTATGTCTCTTTTTTAGAGTTCTATATTTGAAGCAAAAGGAACAAAATCGTACTTTCATAAATTCAAGATGCATTCCACTTCACTAATAGCTAATTACGACAAATGGCCTGCATAAGTCTATATGTACTCATATTAAGAACCCTCACCGACATTACTTTTGTTTCGTCATATATATATATCAGGCTGGATTATGGGGGCATTCATATTCAGGCAGTGTGATTGTCGACACTACCCCAGCTGTACCAGGAGTAGTCAATTGTCCTGACTTCGTTGGCGATGTGGACAGGATATCTTGTACATGGACGGAGTTCTACGACTCCGAGAGTGATATCAAGGAATTTCGATTTGGTATCGGTTTAGAGGAAGGAGATGATAGTTTGTTTGCCTTCAGTGATCTGGCACCTCACTACAGTGATTTCACCGCAAGAGGTAAACATTTATAACTACTTTTGTAGCCGGCTGTCTAACTGAAAGTTTGTCATGCTATGAGCTACGAGAAAGTCATTTCTACTAATATTTACTGATTTTAAGAATCACAACCTTTACGTATATAATATAATATGCAATTATATTATATTACATTACATTATATTATATTGTATTATATTATAGAGCCTTTGCAAAGGTGCCTTTACTCAGAATATCGGTGATTTTTGTATTTTTTTAAAAATACATTCTCAAAGCTATTCTATCCCAAATTATGTAACTTGGTTTTTGTCACAACGTTTTTTTGTGTCTTGCATAGGTTTAACGTTAAACCATTCGATTACATACTACGCAACGGTTGTCGCAATCAATGGTGTCGGATATGAAACAAACGCTTACTCCAAGGGAATAGTTATTGACAAAACACCACCACTTGCTGGTTATGTCATTGAAATAGACGGTGTTGACCGTGTAAATACTTCTTCAGACGAGACACTCAATGCATATGGATGTGATACAGATGAAGGTAAACATCTAAATGCAGACAATCTTGCACGACATACTTATTTATAAAGATTCTAAATTCTAAGATATTAAATTAGCCATACATGATTGTACAATTCAAATATTCAGTTGTTAGTTACAAACATTACTTTCTATTTTAAATGTTTTTGTTTTTGTTTTTTAATCCTTTATAAAGTAATATAGAGTAATGCGTACTGTAGTCTACACTTGTATAACTAAATATGTTCTAAAACATTTTTTTATTTTACTCTCAAACATTGTGTTCTAGATTTCTATAGAAACTGTATTAAATACTTCTTACTATATAGAAAGCTTGTTGCAGAAGTGTTCATAAACCTTACCTTCCAATCAACATTAATTAAGGATGCCAAAATGTAACTTTAATACCACCTTACTTCATCTTTTGATCATTTCTAACTTACATTCATACAGAGTGCGAGGATAATGATGCTGTTTGCCAAAAGTCACTCACTGCAGTTTCGTTCTCATGGCAACCGTTTTATGATGCTGAGACACCAATGACAAGGTAACAAGTGATTTTATGTACTAGGAGAGAGAGAGAGAGAGAGAGAGAGAGAGAGAGAGAGAGAGAGAGAGAGAGAGAGAGAGAGAGGGGGGGAGAGAGAGGGAGGGAGGGAGGGAGAGAGAGAGAGAGAGAGAGAGAGAGAGAGAGAGAGAGAGAGAGAGAGAGAGAGAGAGAGAGAGGGGGGGGGGGAGAGCAGGCAACATACACCAGGTCCTCATCATGTTCACTTTGTCATGGTCAAGTTACCTCCATGTATAAGATAATAAAGCGAGTTTCGTTTGTATGTTCTAGGTATGCAGTAGCAATCGGAACAACACCTGGAGGAACACAACTTTCGGAATTTAAAGACATTAACAGTGAAGCACCATCTGCTACTGTTGGTGGTCTTGACCTAACCATGGTTAGACAGGTGTTTGTTATGATAAGAGGATACAATGTCGTTGGTCTGTCATCCACTGCTATATCTAATGGCGTCTTCATCAGTCGGGTTAGTTCTGGTTTGCCACCTTTAGGAGAGATGTACCTATGGGATGGAAATGTCCCTGGAACTGATTTGTAAGTATTGAAGGTTCATATTATTTTATATGACCATGCTACGTATTCCTTAGCACTGGAGTAACATTCATTGGGAATTTGTGTCAATGATATTGATTGATTGCATAATTATTTGAAAGAAACGTTTGCGCAGATACGGTTAAAGTATGTAGTCGTCCATGGTTACAGTGAAATATGATTCACAGGCAGACTTACTTCTTCCATTGCACTATTTTACCAGAGATTATCAAGAGGACACTGGACAGATAAGTGGTCAGTGGAATTTCAACGGTGACCCATGCCCAATAACAAAGTATGAATGGTCTATCGTACGAACTGACGAAACTGTATTACAACCTATGATTGAAGTACCCACAGGTAGGAGAAAAATATCACGTAATTTAGGTATGAGGTGATCGCATCCAAACACTGGTAATAATATTGATGTGATACATGCTTTGGCCAAGCATTTTTTTTTTTTTTTTTTGCAGCTGATTCACATTAATTGTAAGCCTATTCGAGAAAAAATAATATGATTTTGACTATATGCTTTCTCATAAACATTTCAATGTTCATGGATACATTTTCAGACTAACTGGATATGAATTTGGTAGAATATTACAAACTAATAGTTAAGTGTCCGTACGTTGCTTTTTTTTTACTTTTTGACCCTGAAATGTGAATAGCACTTGTAAATTGCGTTCTGTATAATATTTTAATAAGGCAGGACAAATGCAACCACAGACGGCCTTACTCTTATCAATGGTCAAGCTTACTACATTATTGTCAAGTCAACTAACGCCCTTGGACACACGTACTCTTTGAGGTCAACTGGTGTCACTATTGCAGTAGAACAACTTCTTCCTGGTCATGTAAGAGATGGCAATATCATGGGATTCGATCTACAATACCAGTCATCCATTGTCACCCTTTCTGGTAACTGGGATGGATTTGGTGAATTTTCAGCTGAAGGTAAGAAGCACTAGTGTACGCTATCGTGCATCTCAGTTCAGATCTACTAAATAATTGCAGGTTTGAGGCAAGCTTTCCAAAAACAGATGACTTCATTTCAAATTCATGAATTGCCGTTTTGCCGATGTTTGCACATCCCAGACCATAGATACTCCTGGGACATTCACTTACACTTGCACAAAAATATTTTTCCATTTACTATAATTACAGAATATGGAATAAATGGTGAAACTCAAGAGATTCATCACTATGAAATGGCGGCGGGAACAGACAGGCGCTATCCTGCTACAAGAAATGATATCCATCCTTTTGTAGATGTTGGCTTAAATCATTCTTATACCTTCCATGGCTTACGTCTTGTGCCGCAAACAATGACATATTACGTCACCGTAAAAGCCTACGGAGCGTCGACTGCAACTACTGAAGTAACATCCAGTGGTGTCAAAGTTGGCTTTGGTGGGGAAGTACTAAATGAGGGAGAAGTAACCGTTAATGAGTGAGTTTAACTCAAAGATGTACTTCATTTACTCCATAGATAGAATTTAGTCATTAGCGTATGATACTTACGCTCAATTAATCTAATCAAGTAAATTCTACATTATCAAGAATAGCGTCTTATAGTATACACTTAAAACTTACAGCAGACTCCAGTAAATGCATCTCTCTCTCTCTCTCTCTCTCTCTCTCTCTCTCTCTCTCTCTCTCTCTCTCTCTCTCTCTCTCTCTCTCTCTCTCTCTCTCTCTCTCTCTCTCTCTCTCTCTCTCTCTCTCTCTCTCTCTCTCTCTCTCTCTCTCTCTCTCTCTAAAATAGGTATACCTCGTCAACATCTGAAGTCACAGTATCATGGGCTGGTTTTCAATTTGGTCTCCCAATATACTTTTACCAATGGGGAATAATGTCTTCTGGAAGAAGCATTGATGATATACCATGTCTCGAATTGGTACTTATTAGGTTTTTATGATCTTAATTAATTGGGTAGTTTCGTGTATCACCACTTACGTTAAACTACGAGAGTGATAAGTGTGCTTCTTGTTCTTTTCCAAGTAAAAACTAAATCTTTGAAAATATTTACGTGTGACGCACAATGTGATCGGTTTTGGACATATTTATCTGACACTGTTCTTCTATCTTCCTCTTAGACATAGGCAGTGATCACATCATTCAGCGTTAATGCGCTTTTCATATTCATTCTTCTCAATCATATAAACAGCAAAATCCAACGGAAGAAGTACAAGCTATCTTTGATATTTATCCTTTGACTAATGTTCGGGATAACACTATGGTTGTTCAAGATGGGCTCCAACTTCAAGATAAAGAAACCTACCAAGTTGTTGTGATGGCATCTGACGAGTCAGCAACATGTTCGTTTACGATTGCCAACACTACAGTTGACTTAACTCCTCCTGAAGAAGGCAGATACATCATCGGACCTGTCTATGACGAGGTGAGTGATCTGTAATTTTACACCATGTTGTGTATGAATGAGACGTTTGACAGAATTACTGATATTTCGTTTATATTTAAATACAGAGAGTTGGTTATATTACCCGTCCTGATAGACTTGAAGTATCTTGGACTGAATTCCAAGACAAAGAGAGTGGTATTAGTCATTTCTCCATCGCCCTCTTTGAAGCAGTTTCATGTAGTGACACTTCAATCCAAACATTGATCCAGGATTTTCAAGATGTTCCTCCTGATGAAGATACTTTTACATTTGGCGAGTTATTTCTAGAGGTAATGTAAAGTACTATGTGTTTCTATATAAGCCATTCCCAATTCCGTTTATAATTTTTGTTGTGATGCATTGGTGTTTTTGTAGCCCTCTGTCCAACCTGCCCCAGCACCAATGTACTTAGTCATAATTTAATTTAGAAGAAACACAGGGAGCACATAATCGGTCTTCTCTGGCACCAATGCATTATTCAAGTATTTCGTTAATTTTGATTTTCTTTTAAATTTAAGCTGCGCATTTTTTACATATGATAAATTAAACATGCTATTATTCATAGATATATTTTCTTCTCAAGGAGGACAAACCATATTTTGTGCATTTGAAAGCGACGAACAATGCTGGGTTAACTTTGGAGAGTATCTCCATGCCAATATTATTGGATATTGTTGATCCCGTAATAGGGATTGTGAAAGATGGCAACGACTTCTTGAAGGATATTGAATTCCAGTTCAATAATTCAACATTAGAAGGTAGGATAATAATACATATCAAACTGAATTTAACTCATTCCCATAAACAAATGAAATCAGATGCTTGTGGATATGAAATTGGTCGATTAAAAGTGATTCTATAGGCCATGTAATAGCAGACATACCAGCTAACTGATTTCGACTTTACTATGGATAGTGATAAATTGTTAAACAGTCCATGAAATAATAGTTAAAACAGACAAGAGCTTATTGTCAATATTACACTGCTATGTTATCAACATTCCAAATGTCTGTACTGCTATGGAAATGGGGGATACAGCGATATGGGGACACACACTCCCCCCCCCCAGGCCCTCCTCGGACACACACGGACGGAAGTAGAATCAGATCAGAATCAGAATTACTTCATTCATCCCACCAGGGGAAATTAAACAACACCATCATTACGAATTCGGCCAATTTAAATTTAATACAGTTAAAAGATTGTTTTTAGTCTCTGTTATTATGATGTACCTAAGCTCTGTATTTTCTATTTTCTGACATGGAGTGAATATTCCATTATTCAGTTAATGGTGCGTTTATGGCGCTGACTAATGGTTGTTGATCATAGCCAGTTCAATAATATCCCCTTGTCTCCACAGTAACCACATTTATACGTATTTTCCTCAATT
The DNA here is from genome assembly GCF_964340395.1 of Glandiceps talaboti. Taxonomy (NCBI): domain Eukaryota; kingdom Metazoa; phylum Hemichordata; class Enteropneusta; family Spengelidae; genus Glandiceps; species Glandiceps talaboti. The sequence continues at coordinate 18,804,961 of NC_135554.1, forward strand.
TGTTATTTCACAGCTGTTTTCCTTCATCTGCCTAGCCAATATGGGGAATCATGTCCAGGACCAGTTTACGATTTTAGTCTCGGTCCACATGGTGATTGGAATCATATACAAACACATGGAGTATGGGGACTGCATGAGAAACACAGGATTGTCTTCCAAGAAAACAATGTAAGAATCACTTTCAGCTAATCAAGTTATTGACTAGCAATTCTATCGATGCTCCAACTTCAATATGTGTCTAAGTGTTGGGAATTAGAAAGTCAACTAATACACATAGCATAAGTGGATAAGCTGAAAGCTTTCGACTGCAAACTGTTAGTCTTGGTCACTCTATGATAATGATTATGATATTACATGCATAAGTCTTTTTTTCTAACTCACTCCGTCGTTCTTTTATTCATAGGTACAGTTTTCTGAGACTGGTATGTCGTTAGTGATGTTACGAGATGTTCAAAATGAGCAGATGTTTTCAAGTGCCTACTACATTGAAGATTCGGAAATAACTGTTGGTGGTAGATATGAGGTACTGTGCGTCAACATTTACCGTTGGCGTATGCATAGTAACTATAATGTGTGTTGCATAATACGACAGTCTCTTACTGTATATGGCTATTTCAGAAAACACTGCTCCTTAGTAAGGCCTGAACTAAAATACAAGTAAACTTTTAATAAAGTTTGAGTGAGAGTAAAGTGTAAAGTGATTGATAAAAGTTGCGTTACGTTTTGGGTTTTTTGGCTTTATCACGAATTTTTATTATTAGTACAGATTCGATAGCCATTTGAAAATTATCGAAGGTAAATGTTCTGGGAGAGAAATTTCTGTTCGACACGACACGATAGAGTTGGTGTAAAGAGGGGCATATCGGAGCTATGCAATGTCATTCCAATGAATCAAGAGCGGATCAGTTCATTTTGGTGAAGGATAGGTACAAAATTTAGGCACTTCCGAATATAAAACGATTATACACTTAAGCGTTACATATGTAAGTGATTTTGCGGCACACATTGCAGAAATAAAGATTTATGTAATTGGTTTAGAAAACATTAGAACTTTGTGGAAACCTGCAAATGTTTCGACCAATATGCTCATCTTTTTTTCAACAGTTTGATATAAGGGCAGCGTCGTCAGAACTAAAAGCTGTCACAAGTGTTGTATTCTGGGATGGTCCGGTAGGAGTTGTTGGCGATTTCAACGTGTTGCTGTATGATTTAGAAAATGGTGACCGAAACTGTTCATGTTGCAGAGGTAATTGACACTACGCCTATTGATGTGGACATGAGACACTCCACTACTAATAATACTAATACTGCCTCGTGGTTGGAAAGTTGTTTCGAAACAATTCTGCTGCCGAAAAACTTTGATATATATATATATATATATATATATATATATATATATATATATATATATATATATATATATATATATATATATATATTTGCACAAATTTCCGTAAAGAAATTTTATATGTAACATGCATATGCAAGAAGAAAGAAGGCAGGATCGTAGACATGTTGCAGATGATAAAAAGTAAAACTAAAAGTGAAAATGTCTTTAAAAACTGCCAAGGTACAAGTTACACCTCTTACGTTTATTCTCATTATAAACTTGAAATACTTCAAATAAGTATCTGACATCATCATGGAATAGGCACATAATTTAACATAACCGTTGACGAGCAAATATCAAAGTAAGGTATATATATATATGCAGTCGGATTACGTAGCTGGGGTATCCGAAGAGTAATTGCTATTTTTGCTGTCTATAGTGTTTCGCCACGTCTTTCAGGATGACAATATTCTTCATCAAACACGTAGTCTGTTCTACATTTTTGTTTTGTTTTGTTTTGTTTTACAACAGACCTAGACAGTCAAACGCCTGATTGTTTAGATGCATGTGATTGTGATGAGATAACAACAATAGCTACAACAATGTCGAGGACAACTGCATCGTCATGGATGGTAGTGGAGGACAGACTGGAAGGGGAGACAGGCAGCTATGACAGGGAATCAGCCGGCGAACCATATGGATCGATTGGTTTCCAACTTCATCCAGGTAATGGTTACATGTGTGGCACAAATATGATGTAAGCCTGTTCACTTTGGATATACTGTCTGATATACACTCTGGATTATCGACGACAGTTATGTGCCCAAATATACTAATACCACAGACAAAATATGACTTTGTCTAAATGCATTGCCAAAACCATTACATTTCCTTGCTACCAAGGCAAGGGGTCTTCATAGATATTGAATAGCTTAATGACCTGAACGTGTTACAGGGTGTGTTTCACTGTTTGCTTCATGTGCCTTTAGTCAATTGTGGTTTTTTAATCAGGTGTATTTAAGTTGATTCATCTACATAATGTAACGCTTATTATGTCATCTCACAACAGCCGTTGAAATGGAAGGTTACATCAGGAGTTTCATATCCTTATGGGGACGTTTCCAAAACGATACACAAGCACCGGTCTACAAAATAGCTGAGCTCGATTTCAACCCAGAAGAAGATATTCACAACTATGTTCTCCTCGTTAAGTCCGATGAGGTAAGAATAGGCCTAAATCCGATGGATCGTCATCCCAATTCAAACCTTCTTTCGGCAAGCTATCCGTTGAGGGCTAGCTTATAAAGGACCCAGAAGTTTCAAACTTTGTGCAGCTGACTCGAGTATTAGAGGTCATCAGTTATAAAGATATATGAAATAGTGTCTTCATCTGAAGCTAAGAAAATTTTATAAATAGGTCATTGGGATATGGAACAAATTGCCAGCCAATGTGGTATCATCATCAACTGTACGGATGTATGAAAGTCGTCTAGATAAACTGGGAAAACTAAACCTTGCATTATGATAATATAAGCAAAACACTTTTGGCACTTCACTATATCGATAATGTAGTATACATGAACCTGGTGAATAAGTTAGCACAAAGATGACAGTAAAGCCAGAGATACTAAAGTCAGTATGAATCTATGATAAATAACAAGTGAGGTTTTAGGAAACACAATCAGCATGTCAAGTTGTCCATGATGCTGTCCACACTGGAATTCATTTGGAAAGCTAAACGTGACAGTTATATCAGCTTTTTCTGTTAGAAATGTGTGGGCAAGGCCTACACAGGTTAAACCGACCAACAGTGTTGTGACATTTGTTCATTTGTGATGAAAGTAATGAGAAAGTTCGTCCAGTTATCCTCTTCCAAAGTCATTCCAACTCAATCTGGTATAGTTTGTGTGAAGATAAAGACGATTTGTTGAGCCCAAAGACTGATTGGCTCATATCAGCCTCTTTAAAAAATCACCACAACTCAACTTATAATGTTCATTTTTTCTATTTCCTTATAGGACTTTCTGACAATCGATTTAGCAATCGATGGGAAGTCGTTGTTCACGTTAGAGGGATACCCTATGTTGAGTGAAAAAACGACACTTACCTTATCTGTATGGAACCGTGGTGACTTTGTCCCTCCATTCAATGACGTATTCAACCCTCCTTCGACAAGTGCTGTGTTCAGTGTTGTTCGGTAAGAATCACTTGTCATGGGCGATTTGACAGTCAAATGTTGTACACCTGTAACATTATTTATTCCGATTTCGATATTATCATAACTTCTCTGAACTAATAACTATGTTGTCTTAACACTTTCTTACACTCTATTTAGCAAGTCGTTTGCTACTGGTATGCATGATGACGTGATACAGGAATTATGGATAGGTATCTGCAGTATAAACATAAACATGTACATTTTGTGTCACTAAATGTTTTGCTTATGATATTGAAATATTCTAGTATGCCACCCGATGCTTCAGAGCTATGTCGATATGGTGATCCATTTCGCAATGGTGCCAGTCCAATTGTAGAATTCTATGCCACCGTGGACTCGCTGACTCTAGGCGACGACTTGTTACCCGAAAGGGAGGTCGGTACATGTATTTATTTTTTGTCTAAGCTATCCGTGGATGACTTCAATAATTAGGAGTATACTACGATTTATATCAGAGTACCTGCTCAGCAGCATCATTTACAATTTGAACAGTGAAAATGATAACACCTGTATAACGCCAAGCCTTCGATATTTTTTATTTCGGGAAAAAAATGGCGAATTTGTCATTTATAACACATTTATAAACTTACGTCAGAAAATGTAAATAGAGCTTTCCTTCCTGGACACTATATCTGTCCAATTGTATGTTATTCGATGATATTTTATTTTAATGCAATGCACTTCAATAGATCCATTTGTTGGATTGCAGATATTTGTTCTCTAATTAAGTATTTTCCAGTCAGTCTGTGAATGTTTTGGTTTTTTTGGAAATGTAGTATGCTATAACCCTAATGCATTTTGCTTCGAAGCTTTACTGTCTACACCACTCCAGTGTAAATCAATCACTGTGTATTTACTTGTTTCAATGCAAGTATTTCAATATAAAAGAGGAAATGATATTAGCATTGTCTTAGGGGTAAACTGCACTAACGGTTTATAATGTTCTGTTATTTCTAATCAAGTCTCGACCTAGTAAGTTAATTTAGTTTCTTTGGCCTCATAGGTTGCTAGGACGTGTATTTCTTGTGAGACACCCTGCAGTGTCTATAACTGTGACCCGTCATGCTCAGCTTCTGCTATATCGGAGTACAAAATTCATATCGATGGACTTAATTTGACTGAATGGACGACAATCAATGGAACAGAAGTATCAGTAGACTACTATATCAAGATAACTGCAATAAGTGGTAAGATTTGGATATTATTTAGATGACAAAACAGGTTACATTGTGGGTGATTATGTAAAGTCTTACTCTCTGATTAACATAGACAATTAACATGACATCTGAGGAAGAACGACATTAATATACTAAAAGCCGGATTTATCGTCAGTCAATTTTGATTTTGACAAATGAGGCAATTGGTTGGAATAGAGGTCGTTATGGTTATGAGTGTGGGTCACAACTATAACTAAGTTAATATGATTTGTATTTACGATTTTCGTGTTATATATGCCATGATATGCATATATTCATATTAACTCGCCCGGTGTTATCCATAGAAGTTACCCATGGGAAGGGGGAGGGAGGGAGAGAAAGAGAGAGGGGGAGGGAGGGAGGGAGCGTGTATGTACATGCCTCGTTGAAAAACATGTGTAGTAGTTTGTAGACAATTGCAGTAACCAATTATTCTTCTCTTTTTAATGCAAGCTTCTGGGAAAAGTGAAGTGGCGTATTCAGATGGCATTTTACTGGACCAGACTCCACCTGTAATTGAGAAGATATTCCACCTTGAACCATCCTGGTCTGAAACGGAACGTACCGAGTACCAAGGCAGCAATTCAACGATTGCTGTTGTGTGGGCGTCACATGACATAGGGTCAGAGGTAAAGAATAAAATTTGTTCACTTCTTTACGTCCTCCTCTTTCCTATGTGTATAAACCAAAATGAAAAATTGATGCATAAATTATGTAACTTTGGGGTCTTCCTGCATGCTGTCTATGTGCCTAGTTGGCTGATGTCCCCTTCTTTGGTGTGTACAGTCATTAACATGGGTACCTCTGGTTTGTCAGTTTATTTGAATAATTATAAACAAATGGCCATTACGCCTATTATAAATATATCAGTGATTCCTGTCATTTTATCACTCCGATATTTATTTTCTGGTTAACAAAAATGTGTATTCTGTAACTACTCATAATCCATTCCGAATCACCTTCATTTTTTTTTTAGTTTACGACAACACTTAACGTGCATATGTAGTTTAGCAATATGTAATATCATGTGTAACACTGGATTTAAGCCCTACACTTATCTTGCTTATACTTATTGTATACTTATTATGCAGCGAAATCAGATCAAAGATTTCGAAAACTATTGGATTTACTGTTAAACTATAGTTATCGTACTTGTTACTAGTAGAACGATTATATGTTCCTGTTCTACCCAATTTGGCATGGCTTGTGCGATTTGTGATAAAACCTTTCTGAACGATAATGTTTTTGGGCAGATTGAAGAGTATAAGTGGGCTATTGGAACATACCCTGGAGGAACCGATATCCAACCTTTCGAAACTGTTCAAAAAGATACGTCCGGAGAATATAGAGCGACCAACAAACAGTTATTGGGGAAATTGAAAAATCATAGCAAATATTATGTCACATTGAGAGCAATTGATAAAGCTGGGTTGGTAACGGAGAAGCAGACAACGGGTAAGCCTTTCTTTGCGATTGATTAAACATCGACTGCGAACGTATATTACTATGTCGAGAATCAAACTTGTGCTGAAGTTGTTTGAACACAAGGCTATCTGTGCTTTAGTAAACTTAGGTTACATATCTAGGAAAGATATTACAAAATAAAACATTTCTTGTATTATTATATTGGTACTACTACATACACACAATACATTGAACACGTGTCGATTTTATGCCACTGAATGTGACCCTTTTAATAAGCAATTTTATAAGCAATCTTCATTATTTTAAGAATTTGGAAGTATTTTCGTAATGATATACACCGCACCCAAATATGGTGAAAATCAAAATTTACATTGTTTTATCATTCTTAATTGTATATGTATGTAACTTATTTCATGAACGCATTCTTTGCATATGTATGCAAATTTGTCAATTATATCCATTGAATTACTGTAACTTACTTAATAGTGTCTTTAAATTCGTCAGTCATCAAATCTGGAAACTTTTAAGAACAAATCGAAAGCACATCTTTTCAAACTAGCATATTGTGTGGATTGAACCTTTCAAGCTCCATTGAACAGAACTTGTCCTTTGGAATCTGGCACTATACAAATTCTTTTATGATTGATTGATTTAACCCTACAGAGCCTAGTGCCTCACTTTAGGGTATAACAAAATGAACCATCTAACAACCAGCGACGTATAAGGTTAGACATCCGTTTGATAATAGTGTATTGGAATGAAAGATTGGGCCTTTTGTACTGTAGGTGTGACTGTAGTGCTTGATGGACCACATGTAGAGGACATGGAGACCGCTGCTGTTACTCAGTCAGGAGAAGTGATTGCACTGAATCAAGACGATTCGTATGTTATTACTGACCAAACGTCATTGGGTGTAAGCTGGGAACGATTAGCTGATAACCTGGTTGGAAATTACTGTAAGTCAATAATCAACTAATCTATCTACAACCTGCGACAGACAAGTGTTTACAAGTGGAGCTTGTTACAAACAGGTAAAGTAAACAATTGAATTGGGTTTTAATAACACTTGGAACAGCATGTTTGAAGTAAAGAGACATGTATGGTTTGATAAGAACAGTTTTACGGCTTCTTCCCGAGTGGCCAGGGGAACTTGACATTTTTCTGTGAATGGTGAACTATTGTGTTCAGAGGGCATATTATTAAAGGTTGTTCTTATCAAATAATGAAATATAATAATTGTCCCTGTGATTCCAACATGCTGTGCAAGTGTTATTAATCCAATTCATTTGTTTATCTCCCCCTGTTTGTAACAAGTTCTGCATGTAAATGCTTACCTGTCCCTGGATATGTCATCAATGGCTTTGGAGATAGTTCCTGTCAGAACTCATGGCAACATACATCAATGTTTTGTACATAAACACCACTTCTAAATAAACAGAGTATGGCTATAGTAAGGGAACGCAACACCAGGCTATAAAGGTATTTTAGAGACTTTGGGTCCAAGAGAATCATTTCATGATTTCACATCCCACAAATTTTGATCGGTTACCAAGACACCAAATTTCAATTAAGGTGTTTCTTGAATTGGCAGTCCAGCAAAATTGATGTGATTTAAAATCGTGAAATGGTTCTCAACAACCCCAAGTTTATAAAAAAAATACCTTTATTTCCTGCGCATTACTTCTTAAACGAATATACTCCACAAAACATTAGTTTTGTTTTTAGTTTTCCTTTATACAAACATAACGATCATGAAACTCTTCACGGCTTTTTTCTTTCCATGCTAACAGATATTGAAGTTGGTACACAGGAGGGTTATAATGACGTCATTCCGAAGTTCCTGATTACATACAATAGTTCAGCTACTGTATGGATTGCAGACGACTACCTGTACGTGAATTCGGTACCTGCTATGAATATGTCCGATCTCAAGCGTCTGAATGAAGAGTGTTTTGAAAGGACATGCGACGATGTAGACCCAACTGAGAACGATTTCCACATGGAACCAGGAAGGTATGTGCTGTGGCTTAAAGCTGATTTCGGGGTTTAGGTCAAAAGATGTGTTTTAGGATGTTTTGTACCAATACAACTTTGGAATGGTGTCATTTTGGCGTCATGATGGTCGATTGTTTAGAGTGGCAGATTTGAAATCTGTATGATTTGAGACATAGGTCTTCACCACGTGTAAAAATTGTAAAGCGTTTTAATTAAAGTGGCCATATGAATGACGATTGTATGTTTACTTCGGATTTTAATGTATAAAACAATTTTATTATGGCTTCCTACTTGAAAATCAATGTAAAACAATATATACCAAGTCCTTGTTAGTAACTCAATAAATGGTGAAAGATTGTAAAATCTGTGTTATCTTACGTACAATAACAAACTTTTACACATTTGTCAGATTTTTGCAAAGTATTGAGTTACAAAAAACAGTCATTTTCAATGCTGTTTCACAATGAGTTTTCAAGTAGGAAGCCATGATAAAAAAGAATTATAAATTAAAAGCCCTAAATAATACCCAATCTTCATCCAGTCCTCGTCCATATGGCCGCTTTAAGCAGATATTTAAAAACTAGCATTAGTACTCTTATAATGTTAAAACATGCTTGATAACATGTAGGTAACAAAACATTATAAAACATGAATAGAAGTGCTGGATCGTATGACAGATGTGTTACAGATAATCGTATGTCACCCTGTCTTGCTTTTCAGGACTTTGTTTACTGAAATTACAGCCTGTAGTGTTGGCCACTACTGTGCATCGGCGAGCGTCATCAAAACAACTATACTCCGTAAGTCTGAACTTTACTTTATAAACCTATTATAAAGACTTTGTAAAAAAAACACACACACACAGTAAAAGTATGTCATTCAAGCATTTCACGTGTGAAAAAGTTAGGAACAATGAAGTGGACATTTTGAAATGCAAATGGGACAAAGTGAGTTAATAATCCTTTTGCCCTAGTGGAAATGTTTGCATATATCCACTTTATCATACGTTCCTTCTATGACATTAAAATAGTCTTCTTGCATCCCTAAAACAGTTGATTGCTTAGTACTAGTAGGTGTTTTCTCTACGAAATTACGTCATCGGGTATCTCAGCTATATCTTACTACAAGGTTTAAGTTTAGTGAATTGCAAGTGATAATTAAGTATGCATCAGTAAGTACAATGATACGAGTATCTTTTAACTATGCAGCCAAAATTAAACCAAAAATGTATGAACTCTTTTGATAGTTATGTTGGTGGTGAAAGTTGTAAATGTTTTTACCATCACTTTTATATTGAACTGTTGGTTTACATAGAGTAATGATTCTATTACAGTGGTATCAGTCTTGGCTTTTATCAGCATTAAATATAAATACATAATATCCATAATCTATATGAAAGTGTTGAAATATGAACTGTGCTGTTTCATTTGTAGTTGATGTTTTTCTTTTATTACTTGTTGTAAATTATACAGGTGATGGGGATGTGTTGGTGAATTCTACAAATGGAGAGGATGTTGAGATAAACCTGGTGTATAGAAACGTAGGGACAAGTGGGGATATCAAACTACGTACAACGAATGGTAAGCATTCTTTTAAATGGCAAAATAAATTGGGTGGATGATAAACTGTTTAGTGTGCACAAAACTAAACTGTGTGCCAAAAGCATAACTGTTTCGGTATTATAGTCTCCCTCTTCTTCGGATTTTGAAAAGTTAAGCACGGAAATTTGGCTCAAACGAGTGCATTGAAAAGACGCTACATAGATTGCAAAATCCAAACTCTACCGCGGCTCAATGGAAACAAAAACAATTCCAAAATCTTTTCTGTTTAAATAGTTCTGTGATAAAGGCTGATTCTATACTAAATACTGACTGTATTTACTTTTCAGGGATGTTAACAGGGCAATCCTTGGTGGCAGGTTTACTAGACAATAGTGACTTACTGGTTAAGTACACATCTGATGCGTCCTACACTTTCTCGCCCTTTATTGTGGACCCAGAAGTAACAGTAAATCAAACAGACAGGTTTCTACGACATAGGTATTGATAAGTTTTATATATATATATCCAATAATTGCTCTCATTTATCGCTTTTAGGGTACAATACATGTCGAGAATTAATTGCAGGAAAAATGATGCATTTCCCAAAACATTTCAAGAGTTTAGCTGTATCAAATCAACGTCTTAAATCTTCACTAGCTGCAACTGAAACGTTTTATACATAATATGGTACAATGAATCCAATGAAATACCTAAGTTTAAGGTTACATATAGATATTAGCATGATAATTGTTGTAATACTTCCCTGTGTGTTTGAAGACATGTCATGGAGTCACTGTTTAGTTTACTGGTTTGACCTGTCGAGTAGATCATGACATGTATCTTTGATCCTGTACAAGTCATTCTACTCTAATCCCCATGTATAAAATCAATTTCTTAAATATTATTTTTCAGGATTTTGAAATTTC
>NC_135554.1:18820591-18968091 GCF_964340395.1 Glandiceps talaboti
CGCTGCTGTGTGATAGTAGCGTTGGTCAAATAAGCAAAAAAAACGACTCTTGGTAATCGAGAGTAGATGAAAAAAGGTATGCCTTGATGCTATGTATCACATCATGTGAATTCCTGGCAATAGCTGTGTGAGTTTCTAGAAATGATTGTAACATGTTTCAGTATAGCTGGAATAACATGTAAGGGTATTGGATATTTTCGACTGAAAGAACTACCAAAAGGTTACAGGATTAGGAACCCTAGGGTATATTTCCAACATCCTTGGATGCGCGTGCGTGTAAACTTCGCGTTCAGAGAAAAACGTGGTGACTTGACTGTGACATTTCACCGTTGGTGGAGCTTTTCTGTATGAAGCTTGGCACTGAGACGGAGAATAACAGCCTCTATACCAAAAGTAGGACCCACCTTATACAGTTCTTACTCGTTCTGATATTTACTACTCTGTGTCTAATACTTCTGTCGATTTTTGTTTTGCCTTATACACTACAGAAACTTGCATGGGGAATCAACAATCCTGCTATGGACGAGGCTCAGCCAGGAGAAATAAACGAAAGCAACGTATAAGTGACCGCTGAGTGATAACCTACTCACTTCTTTCAGGCTTTACAAAATTAATGCCTTTATACTTGATTAAGTGTAATTCACAAAGCTAATAATACGAGAAAAAGTACAAAACCGGTCATTATCATACTGTGAAACTTCTTTTAGCAATGACGGTTACACGGTGTCGGGAACGACCATTTAACTTCTATAGGGAACTTCTGTCGATGATTCTGGAATTTCACTTCCAGTTTTGCAAGGTTATGTGATATATTCTGAGTGAACATGGATGTTTAGTATTACAGCTCTTATAAATTAATGTTGACAATCACCTAAATTATGCAAACGTATTAAAGCGCATTTAGCAAAAGAAACATTCGTCTTGTGTTGATTATTTTTCAAGCTGCCGTTCAAATTATAAAAAAAGGAAAATTACAGCCAGACTCTTCAATATCAGATCACTATAAACGCTCTCAAGTTTAACGATAGCATTGTATTAAACTCATACCACTATAGTGATCTGAGTATTAAAATAGGAAGCTACGTACGCAGTCGCTTCAAAAACATATTCCAAAAAGTAACGTTATCACTGTTAGTAACATCATTGTAATTGCTCATAAAACGAATAGCCAAAAGAATTTGAAAGGGAACAACATTTAATAATAAGGTTCTTCCGCTAAAATCCCATTATGTATTGATGAATACACGCCTGATGTCTAATTGGTGATGGGGATGATGTTTTCAGAGAGAGAGAGAGACAGACAGACAGACAGACAGACAGACAGACAGACAGACAGACAGACAGACAGACTGTATAGATGGCTGGATCACTAGTATGAGGGCGCCTCACTCACCCATCATTCCAAATACTATACGTCCTACAAAAGATTACAATCATAAGCCAGCAGCACGTCTTATATAGTTAATAATTAAGTTCAAATTGACAGATTCCATATATTGACCCCTAAAGTAAATGCCATGTCACTGTTCAAATCAGGCTTTATGGAAAAGTAATACAGAACTACAAGATAGTGTGAATACATTAAACAGGAACTTGTTACCATGGTTACGATGTGTATTAGTTACTGAGTAATATTTAAATGAAGCAATTATTTTGATGTAAGTCAACTTGGATAAATTTCAAATGGTCCAAATGTCACATGGGAAGACAGGAATATTTTGAATAATTCGGTAAGATTACGTAAGCCCTATTCTGTATTATTTGTATATACGCCGCAATTAATGTAATTAATAATTAATATTGATTAATATTGTTTGTTTACACTGCAATCATTAGTCGTTTATCTGAGGCGGCATTCGTGAAGTCAATGGTCACTCTCCCAAACGACACATTTCTTCATATCATTCCACACGAAATATCAGATCGTTAGATGCTATATCAGTGCCAGGTGAACGAGGTTACCTTCGTTCAATCTACCCTTGTGTTGGTTGGAGGACCTACATGACTGTAAAGTAGAGAAAATAAAAGTGAGATAAAGTCTTGTCATTTATCATGTAAATACTAAGTCTTAATACCTACTATTACGGCAGGCCATGTGTTGAAATAAAACACATTTTCATGCTTAAAGTCACATTCGTTTTTTAAAATTAATGTTTCATTTGTTAAAGTACACATTTGTATTCTTAAAATCGTTCTTTCTAAGGTAAAATTCAAATATTTGTATTCATATATAAATTTCATTTTGCTATTTTATTTTATCTATTCATATGGTTACATGTATTTTAATGTTCGTCAAAAATGTATTGGTATTCGTCAAACTTACATTTCTAATTTAATTTTCAATATTGTTCTTGAGGAATGATCACATAAATGTACTTGGTAACTTGTCAAGGACAAGTCATGAAGGTAAACCAACGTTGGCACGTTCATTCTGATATTTTGAGTCAATTGACTAAAATCTGCGGCCACTATACAAAATATGAACTGAGCTGTAATGTAACAATTGTATTTCAATCTTGCCATGCCACTCAATTTAAAACGTGCTAATATTAATGTTAATTTTTTTTGCTCAGCCAGAGGCGATTTAGAAACATCGCTGAGGTAGATTTTGTTTGGCCAGGCTTCTTGATTTTCGTTGTATTTATCGAGCCAGCCAATAAAATGTAGTAACTAACAATTCGTTCTGTCTAAACTCGATTTGTTTCCATTGTATAATTATAAATATGTTTTTCTGTAGAAAATACTGAGTGTACATTGTAAACTTACTTGTTTCATCCTTGTCTATAAGATAAGGATAATTCGTGTGAGGGGTACACCCAACAGCGTTACACAAGTACACAACAAAGTCATATTCTTTCCACCTGGAAATATCTGGTAATACAGCTGATGTTTCACCGATGTTTATTTTACGTATTGCAGCGGTCTCACGCTGATTGTGTATCCAATATTCAACTTCCTGGTGTGTTAATTTGCCGTTCTTGTATTCATCCTCGAGTGGCTGGGGAAGGGATGTGACGACATGTTACCGAAAACACCACTACAACAATGATTTCATTTCCATGCCATTCTGTTTTCATCCTTTTTTCTTTAAGTTTCTTGTTATTCAACTAACTGATTAATCTCAAGAGTGCGGTTAGAATGAAAATGGAATCTTTTTCCGGAAAGCTAAACCTTTAACACAAGTCACATGTCATGTGGTATTCTCAAGAAAGTTACGGTGTATATAGGGTCGTTGTGTAGATATAGGCCTGTGCCAGAGGTAATAATTGTACAGCGCTATGATCTCTCTGTCTCTGTCTCGCGCTCCCTCCCTCCTCTCTCTCTCTCTCTCTCTCTCTCTCTCTCTCTCTCTCTCTCTCTCTCTCTCTCTCTCTCTCTCTCTCTCTCTCTCTCTCTCTCTCTCTCTCTCTCTCTCTCTCTCTCTCTCTCTCAAATATGCGAATTTGAACTTGCCTCCCATTCAACAGTAGCTTCTCTTAAGTCTTCACAAATCACGCAATCCAGATCCATTGTCTTAACGTTTGTGATAAGTACACCTCTACCTGGTACTGTGAGAAGTATGATTCTTTAGGAATTAATAATATATGGAAAGAAAACTATACATTGCCCCCAAGTAGATTAGAAAATACAAAGTGTGTATGGAACAGAATCTCGTTCAGCGATAATTAACCTTTGTTCTACACGCAACAGATATATAGAGAAAACTCAGTGGTACCTGAAATGTCCGACTGTTTCAGTCGACAGCATGCATATCACCCACTTTTCAGATGACACGTACCTGAGCCTAACGGGTCAAAGATACCTGATAAGGTAAGTAATTACGAGTGTTGGTATTTCATCCTTATCAGACTACTTTCTTAATCACGTTAAAGGGGAATGCCCGCCATGAAATAGTCTTCGGATTCTGGAGAGTCGTTTCATGAATTCACATCACAATATTTTCGCTCGGTTACTCGGAAACACCAAATTCAATTCTATTTTTTCTTTTACTGGAACACTATTGCATCATGGGTCTTAGCAGTCATGAATAGTTACTACATGCACACCAGATATTCATGACTCCTAAGAGCATATTTCGTTTACAGAGATAGTCAGAGGTGAAATCATGGAATCACTCTCCAGAACCTAAAGTTTATGAAAACACCATAATTTCCTGGAGTGGCATTCCCCCTTTCAGTTACCTAGCTTTAGCGAAAGGAAATGTCCTCAGAAACGTATTTTCGGAGTTACTATTTATTCGTATTGTGATCCTAGAAGTAGCATATATAAGAATAATATTTACCTTCTTCTTTAGTCATCGCTGTGGTTTGTGTAGCCATGCCGTAAACTGAATTTATGCTTCCCTGTAAAACGATCGTGTATTTTTTTCCAGGGTAGATAAGTTTGTCACTGTCAAGCAATGCGTGTCTTGCGTGGTTTGACTGATGATGATTCTGCACGAACGAAACCTGTCAATGTAGAATAACACTGAAGATGAAAGGGCAGTGGACGTTATGACGTTACGATTTTTTTAATGATTGAACTCAAGAGGGCGGGCCAAAACAGGCACATGTATGGGGATAGACATGAACTTGGGTAAGTAAAACCGGGATACAAGCTACATAGCTGATAAATTAATTAATCAAATTGTACAAATTGACTGTCAAAGAGTTTATCAATTAGTTCAAGTTACATTGATGTTTGAGTGAACATTCCCTTTAATTGTGTTATCTATCGTTTTGAGTTGAGCTCTCAGTAACCATTCAATGCATTCCTGGTACTTAGTTACCACTATATTATTGTATTTTAAAAATTCCATGTGAGCTGTCTTTCACTTTCGTGGTGTTTTCTTGGAAATACAGTTGGCAATAACACGTATAGGTATACATGACTTAGGTTCATCAGTGCTATGTTGGAAAGTTAGAGGCACGTGTCAGATTGGGATTAGACTTTTGTTGCCGAGTGTGAAAAACTGTTGTCTGACAAAGCTATAGAAATAGTTGGTTCTTATTCCGAAACACTCTACTGATAAGACAGCACACATGCAAGAACCAGGTGTTGAATCACGGGCCTTTGATAAAGCCAGTGACGTCAATTTAGAATTTCTTTTAAAAATTCATGAGTACGTCTAAGGGTATACTGACCGCTTTACTTGGGTGTGGTTCAGTCCAATACGTCATGTTATATCCAACGTGTTGAAAGTGGTCAACACGATGCAGGTTACCATGGTGATCACCGTATGGTGTTTTCGGTGCCAGCCATTCGATATATATTGAACGACTTGTTGTCTCCACTGTTACAAGTTCTGGGCCCTCTACGGTTGCTGCAAATAATAAATGTCGTTTACTTATATTCCTTTCTCTTCTTTAAATATGTACATGGAAGGATATAAACTTCGTCAACTGGTTTTATTCTTGAATCTTTTGTTCCATAAAACGACTTATCATCCTATTTACTGAAGCCCAACGATCAGGCCGTTCAGGGAGCTGTCAATTACTGGATGCGGGGTCGGAAAGAATTGGCGTGCAAAACGAAACAAAAAAATTGAATAAGTCCCCCCCCCCTCCCCCGCCTTATTTTTTGAAATTTGATTAACACCCCCCCCCCTTACATAAATGTTTGAGTGACCCATCCCCGAAAAACAATTATATATATATATATATATATATATATATATATATATATATATATATATATATATATATATATATATATATATATATATATATATATATATATATATATTCATGTGTCCAAGCTCCATCATATGTATATAAGTACTTCAGTATGTTTGTAATATAATCCCCCCCCCCACGTGTATTTTTGTGTTTTGGAATGACCCCCGTGAAAATCCTTCGTAACCCCCCCCCCCCCCCAACGTGCCAAGCCATAAACAATGGCGGATCCCTTAACGCTTAACAGTTACTGGTAGGGGTACTGAGATTTCTTCAACGAGGGAGAGATTTGAGTTATTAATTCTTTAATTTCGAGATCGGGGATATATCTTCTACTTATCCAATGAAACTTGAAAGGGCCACGTCCCTGTTATTTCATTCTCCGATCCGTAATCAATGAAGATGACGCGACACATTTACGAATAAAGAACAGTCTAATTGTGGACAGTATAAGTTTGGTATATCATCTACATTTCATCAGTGAAGTATTACTGGTACTATAATATATTCTCACCATCATTAGCAGGATGCATGACAGCAGGTTCGTCAGTCATGCCTCCATTCCCGCCGCTATTTCGATCAGCTTTAACAAAAGCACACCAATACTTATGGGGATCCCTCAGATCGGAACCAAGATTACAAGAGGCGTGTGTGGTGTTGAAACACTCAGGTTTGTCCACCAAACCGTGCTTAACGACTTTATGGCAACTGAGGAGAGATAACAATTACAGGTAGCTATTTTATCTACCAGACACTTTGTACCAGGTGCATAGTTCATCTGTCATGATGTTAATTTGTAGCTTTAAACATGTACGAGCTGCAACGTGGACATTTCTTCATTATGTAACTAAAAATATACATTCACTAAAAATAATCAGATATTGTACATTGTACATGTTAATCAATGGTCAATATTATCCATAAGCAGTACAGAAACAAGTTGGAATCGTGATCGCCGCTGAGGACGCTGAATTTTGGGTGCGGACCCCAAATCAATTTGATTTGATTTGATTTGATTTAATTTAATTTAATTTAACGAGTATACAGCTACAAATAATATGTTTATCCATAGTGATGCAATACTGCTTAGGGTGTACGATATTACGAGTACGTGATTGTACCTGACAAAACATTTTCAACAACACATTCCATTTGCAGCTACTGCTAGATTGTAGTGCTTTTTATATTGTAACAGCAGGAACGGGTTGGTGTGCTTTTTCACAGATGGGATTTTTTTTTCATATAGGCATAATCTAACCCAAACTAACAATAAATGAGACACCAGCGAGAGTGTGAGAGAGAGAGAGAGAGAGAGAGATTCTGTACCCAATGATATCGACAAATGATAAGCTTTGCTACTCTTTTACGATGCAGTAAAAAAGGTGGTGGTGGTGGTGGTGGTGGTGGTGGTGGTGGTGGTGGTGGTGGTGGTGGTGGTGGCGGCGGCGGCGGCGGCGGCGGCGGCGCGGCGGCGGCGGCGGTGGTGGTGGTGGTGGTGGTGGTGGTGGTGGCGGCGGCGGCGGCGGCGGCGGCGGCGGCGGCGGGGCGGC
Organism: Glandiceps talaboti; assembly: GCF_964340395.1. Taxonomy (NCBI): domain Eukaryota; kingdom Metazoa; phylum Hemichordata; class Enteropneusta; family Spengelidae; genus Glandiceps; species Glandiceps talaboti. Next base: position 18,827,796 of record NC_135554.1, read on the forward strand.
GGCGGCGGTGGTGGTGGTGGGGATGGTGGTGGAATGTAGTTATTTACATCAGTCAATATACCAAAGAGAAATGTTTAAAGAACACACCTTTGGTATCGCACTGTATAATATACAGTTTCATTCTCTGTTGCATCCAATGGTGGATCCCACGTGATCGTACAATTCATATTTGGACATCGAAAGCGTAAATTTTTTGGAGCTCCAGCAGTATCACCTATAGCAAAGAAAGATAACAACTGCATTCACTGACAAATCATTGAAAATGAAACATCACCCACCCATATGATCAGCGCTAAACAGCGTGCAGATAATATATGTATGTTTGTCTACGACATTGCCAACCAAGATGGTGCTGTCGCTTTGGACCGTAAGAGTCAAAATAACAACCTTGGAACGGAAAAAAACATATTACATAAATCTTTCTTAATCATGTAACAAGCGTGGTGGGCAGTAGGTAACTTTTTTTAAATACATTATATTTTTTCCAAGCTACAATCGATAAGACTTCCATCACGATGTGTTTTACCGAATTCTCAATTACCGGAATCTAGAAACTTGACTTGTGGAAAGAACCTCCGAATTGTAACACAAAGACAGACTACGATTCATTTTGGCTGAATGGCTAAATTTTCTTCCATTTTACCTGAATATTGCATGCGTCATGTTTATACTATGTGCGTCTTTTTAGGCCATTGATTACTTTAACTTTAAGTTGTAGATGTAACGTTTCGACAAATTGTGTCCAGCCACCGATGTACTTCCATTATGGTCGTTTTTTAGTGATGCCTGTGATCGGAACGTCGTTTTATCAGTGGTCAATTAAAACTGGCTCTGAAGGTGCCGAAAAGTATTACCTTTAGTATATGATGTGATAGAGTAGGACCGTGACAGATGTAAGATAATTACCATGTACTTATTGATCTATGAATAGCTAAGTTTAGATATATGTTAATTATACATATGACCTGATTCACAAATCCCCATGCCATGTAATTAAAGTTAATGTCAGATACGTTAAGCAAACAAACTAAGGTCCATACTTGATAGTCTGGTCCCATTGTAATGAATAGTTTATGGCCCTAGATTAATTTGTGCATACACCCCATTCCGCTAAACCCAGACATGTTTACATGTACTTGCCATGCACAGGTTGAACTTTACAAACCCTGATATGTTAATTGCTACTGACTGATTACTCCATGATGTATCGTACCCATTAGGCTAAATCCAGATATTGGTAATGTGTTATGTATACTGCCCAGCCCCGCCACTGAATGATTTGTGCATACATTCCAATTTGCCTAAACTCAGACATGGTCGATAATTGCATTGATTTTACCTGTGTGTGTATAGAGTCCATTACAGCTAAACCCAGATATGTTAATTGCCTTGATTTACTTGTGTTCTGTATACTGGCCAACTGTACAACCCCAACTGTCACGGATTGATTTATACATACATAAACCCTGATACGTTGAGCAAACAGATTAAGGTCCGTACTAGTTTAGTGAATACGTACGTACACTAAAAAGTCACTGCTATATGAGAAACATTGATGATTTGTAGACACAATCAACTAAGTTATTTCTTCAGCGCATTGTTCTTGGTGAAGTTATGATTAAAACTCACAAGCAGGGAATATTTGATTGCGGCTATTGGACATTTCCATGGTCTAATATTTAGTATTTTTGTTGTACGTCGTTGCTTTCGGTAGGTCGTCAACATGTTATAGTGTCACCTTGACCCTCGCTGGATTACAAGGGCAAAATGTTGAACAACAAGCTAAAGGAGAGCCTCGGGTAAGGTAGTCGGATGTTGTGGTCGTTGACTTTTTTTCTATATTGACGCATGGATTCACTTCAGTAAATAAATTGAAAGGGGGGATAGGGTGAAAATATTGGGCTTTAGACATTTCTTTTGTCATCACCCACAATGTCCATACCGCACTTTCGAAAGTATTGTCATCGCCTGCGTTTTTTCTCCAGGGTTTCATTTGAGAGTTTCGAAAAGAAAAAAAAATACTCTAATAGTAAAAACATATTACTCTGAAACGAAAGAGATTACACAATACATCCATCACTGTCCTTGTATCGTATAACAGCCAGTAGATGTTTATATAGCCAATGATTTCAACTTTACCAGTTTAAAGTGACTTCTTACATTGCAAACAAACGGACATTTTTTGGAAAGGTCAATCCAAACTATAATAAATGAATTCTTGTGGCTGTGATTATCTACTATCATTTTTATTACATAGACTTTCAGAGACAGAATATACACGACAGAGGAAAACGCGCTTCAGCAAATTAAGCCAGACAAACTAAAACTGTTGTTGCGACGTGCTGATACAGTGTATAAACTATTGCTTGGTTGAATTATACTCACAGTAGGGTGGTGTTTCTAACGAACTCCGTGATGTTGCAGTGTACATTTTTGGGGGACTTCAAGTGTTTATACGATCATGATTACCTGGTGTTTATATCCGCACCACAAAGGGCCCGCTATCACCCACTAAGAATAATCTACCACATCGGACAACAAGCTTTAGTCTGTGTATATCTTAGCTCAGGTGGTCTGAGATCTTAGTAAGTTGAAGGTTCGTTTTCCACAGCAGTAAATACAACCTCAAATGAAAAGTGACCAATTCGAACGCGTTTGCTAAAACTGTACGAAGAATAGACCATGCAACTGAAGTACGTACGGGATATAGGAAACTACTGAGGTGACCTTAGCTTTCGAAACTAACTACGTACGTCATCAACCGAGACCACAATGAAAGGCAAATATATCTGATTATTAATATTTTCGATTCCATGTTCAACATAACAATTCTTATGTGTTTCATCTACTAATAAATACTGTACGTACGTGTCGGTCTCCTTTTACCACTTTACCAATCTGTTGATACACAGATATACTTTATCACCAACCAACCCCCACCCCCACCCCACCCCTTTGACCTCAACGCATCTAAAAGTAAAAAAGTATGGCCATCTTAAATATATAAGTCAAATGTTAACACGAGTTCATTATGACGTATAACCCCACTAGAATACATCTCAGACCACGATATCACACTAACAATGTAATCTTGTCAAATCGAGCACGCCAAAAAAGTTTGAGAAATACACAAGTTAAGAACTTAGTTAGATTAAACCATGATAGGGAACTTACGTCGATTGATACATCTTTGGAGGTTTCATGGAGGTGTATCAAAAACATCACCCCGAATAGCTTACCTGTTGAAGTGGATGTTGCTGCTACAAGCAAAACTGCGACTATTGTGAAATGACTTCTGTCGAACATATACCCCATCATTAACCCACAGAGTTGTCCTATCCTATCTGCGTATATGTAGTGTCAAAAGAACCTGCGGAAACAAGATAGACGACGGTCAATGGCAACGCTATCGCAATATCCGACGCCTGCTTTAGAGCGCACTGCAACATGGGACATAATTTGAAGACATGTTTACATCTGCGATCGGATACCATGCGATGCGATACTTCTCCGAATCGGCGAAGCGTTCTTGATGGCGAAGCACAGGAGTATGAATAAATAACAAATACCCGGATGTGACGTCACTATCATCACACCATCTTCCAGTTGAAGTCCGTCTCTCGTCTCCGTCACTATCAGATCATTAAATCTTAATTTAATTTATTCATACATCATTACTATTTTCCTGACTACTGACTTTGATGAACGCGTTGTTGTAAAAATAAAAACGTATACTTTTTCAGCTGATTACATAACAAATATGAGTCAGTCTAATTTAGGAAATAAATTTTCAGTTCGATATATCTGCTGAGAGGTGTGTGACCGCTCACGCACGTAGGTTAACATTTCAAATGCAAATCTAGCCGTCAGCAGCCGATAAACGTACGTTTGGGTTACGACAAGGTCATTTGATATTTGGACTGACGTTGACTACAACCTAATACTTCAGAATATCTTTTAAATAAAATTCGTAGAACAAAATAAGCTGGTGAGGTCTTTAGGACCAGGGTATATTCATTCATATTTCATATTTTATTTTGAATGGAGTTTACATGTCTTTTAGTGAACAGGTGTCGTCAGTTTTCAGAACACAGCGGTAAAGGTCAAAGGTTACTCGTCAGGAATCTATGAGTGTTCCCACAGATATTTGTTGATCGAGATTATGTTGATAAATCACCCCATCTACGGGCATCATAACAAGTAGACTGTTTTGTACAGTCTGACACAATACGTATCCGTAGATGGAATACCGACGAGGACACGTACAGTGATCCTGATAACAACGCTATCACAATATCCGACGCCTGCTTTAGAGCGCACTGCAACATGTAATGGGAGACATGTTTACATCTGCGATCGGATACCATGCGATGCGATATACTTCTCCGAATCGTCAATTCGGCGAAGCGTTCTAGATGGCAAAGCACAGCTAGGTGTATAAATAAATAACTTGTTTTGGCGTGCGCGATTTGACAGGATTACGTTGTTAGTGTGATATCGTGGTCTGTACTCTAGTGGTCTGTACTCTAGTGGTCTGTACTCTAGTGGTATGTACTCTAGTGGTCTGTACTCTAGTGGTCTGTACTCTAGTGGTCTGTACTCTAGTGGTCTGTACTCTAGTGGTCTGAACTCCAGTGGTCTGTACTCTAGTGGTCTGTACTCTAGTGGTCTGTACTCTAGTGGTCTGTACTCTAGTGGTCTGTACTCTAGTGGTATGTACTCTAGTGGTCTGTACTCTAGTGGTCTGTACTCTAGTGGTCTGAACTCCAGTGGTCTGTACTCTAGTGGTCTGTACTCTAGTGGTCTGTACTCTAGTGGTCTGTACTCTAGTGGTCTGTACTCTCTTGGTCTGTACTCTAGTGGTCTGTACTCTATTGGTCTGTACTCTAGTGGTCTGTACTCTCTTGGTCTGTACTCTAGTGGTCTGTACTCTATTGGTCTGTACTCTAGTGGTATGTACTCTAGTGGTCTGTACTCTATAATGAACTCGTGTTAACATTTGACTTTATATTTGAGATGGCCATACTCTTTACTTTTAGATGCGTTGAGGTCAAAGGGGTGGGGTGGGGGTGGGGGTTGGTTGGTGATAAAGTATATCTGTGTATCAACAGATTGGTAAAGTGGTAAAAGGAGACCGACACGTACGTACAGTATTTATTGGTAGATGAAACACCTAAGAATTGTTATCTTGAAAAAGGAATCGAAAATATCAAAAATCAAATATATTTGCCTGTTAGTTATATATAACATATATATATTAAAATTCAGATATAATCAGCTGTTTACCTATTATGTCTTGCCTTTGAATACCTTGAAAAAGAATTTTTATTCGAAACGTCGGATTACATCTATGTATTCGAACTGTCTCATTTAAAGTTCCGTATGCACTCCTTATATATATATATATATATATATATATATATATATATATGTGTGTGTGTGTGTGTGTGTGTGTGTGTGTGTGTGTGTGTGTGTGTACATACATACATACATACATACATACATACATACATACATACATACATACATACATACACACACATACACACACATACACACACATACATACATACATACATACATACATACATACATACATACATACATACACACACACACATACACACACATACATACATACATACATACATACATACATACATACATACATACATACATACATACATACATACTTGCGTACGTACGCACGCGCACACACACACACACACCCACACACATACATACATACATACATACATACATACATACATACATACATACATACATACATACATACATACATATTTTTTTTATTTTATATATTATTTATTTGCCAGAGGTTGAAAAAATTTTACATATCAAGTGAGGAAAATGAAATAATCAAGTAATCACATACATACATACATACATACATACATACATACATACATACATACATACATACATACATACATACATACGTCTTGGAACGCTAGAACCCCTTGGAATTAATAGATTATTCTCGTCTTTTCCAATCTAATTACTGGGTATTTTTTTTAATTTCAGGCGTATTCTGTTGGGTTCTATTTGGTGCGTGCGAATTTAAGAACTTATCCCACGTATAACAGTTTATATATCACGCGCGATTTTGTTCCATTATATTTAGAAATGTTCGGGTTTTCACCTGGCATTTCTGTGTCTCGCCAATTTTTCCTTTGAAAAAGAATATTTATTCGAAACGTCGGATTTAACAGCTATATATACGGACTGGTTTATTAGTTCCTTATGCATTTCTTTCTACATACATACATACATACATACATACATACATACATACATACATACATACATACATACATACATACATACATACATACATACATACATACATACATACATAACACAATAATATTACACGTCTTGATATATGCTATCCCGCACCAATAAATAATTTATTTGTAAATAAACCAAACAAAGTACACAACAAAATGCATTTTATGTTCTAAGATTTTTGGTGATTAAACTTCGGTCTCTCTATAGAAATGCATACTTGTTGTCCCATCACCAGTCGATAGTTCGTCCAGTTTAGCTGTGGAAACAGAGATGGAGATTCCATCATACTCAGTCTACCTAATGAGTATTCGTGTTTTCTTTACGTTTCTAAAAGGGCTACCATATACGTGTATGTCAAGGCAGTCAATAGATAGACTATAGAAATACGCGAGATATCAAACAAACACATTTGCTGTCTAAGAAGATGGTTACTCAGAAATTACTTTTTATAAATAAAATGTTCTCATAAAATGTTGGCATGGTATCATTGCAGGATCAACCTCGAGTCAGCACAACTGATGGCTATACCATTCTTAGGGATGAGTTAGAGAGTATTTTACTCTCAGAGTCTTTTAAAACAAGCTTTATATTGTCCATTAGAGGCAATAATTTCATCGTGGCAGCTTCAAAAGATAATGTCATCTAAGATTAGCTACTAATCTTTGTACGTTGGGTTGAAGTATTCAGTTTAATAAAATCATGACAGTAAAAGGTTAGTACATGTTTGTGATCACTGGTTGACTCGTCTTGGAGTGGGAGCGGTCCTCAGCCCCCCCCCCCCCGAAACCCTAGAGGGAGTTTGGCAATTTTTAGGTTACCAAGGTAATGATGTCACGGTTTGACAGGTTAAATCTAAAAACGTAAGTTTTAACATTATGATATGATTATTTACATAACATCACAAAACAGACAAGTCCTTGTCTGTGATGACACTTATAGTAACTTGGAAGGTATTTATATACTATCATATGTATATGTAGTTATTATAAGCAGCGTTTTTCTAGGTGAAGTAATATCAAAGAACACAGGTAAGACTTGGGGACAAGAAAAAATGCCACAGTTCAGACACACATATGCCATTATATGCCATTACAGAAATCCAAAACACAGTGACCCCTCCTCCCCATTCAAAAATTACAAATCACGATGATACCCTTACTTACAATTCAAAAAACATGGTGACCCCCATACCAATCCACCAGTAAAAGTAATAACTCCCACCACCACCACCACCACCACCCATCCACCCACCCCCACCCCCACACACACCTGTCAAAGAAAATGAAAAGTCCCTAAATATCCATCTTAGCGATAACCACAGACCTTACAAGGAATGTTTATCTTAACAAGAAATCGTGTAACCAGTGTCACTGAACTTGATACCTAATATCGAAACTGCATATGGGTATAAAAAAAACGGTACAAGTATATAGAATGAGTTGTCAAACCCAGAAGATAATCCCACAGGTAGACATAGGTAGACAAACCTTCAAGATATCACCTTATCCTTGAACTTCTTACTTCTTATGGTCGTGCTCAAAACCAAGTACTGAAATAATAAGTATACGATAAAATCATCAAGTCATTCGGCTTTTATAAAACATACATACATACATACATACATACATACATACATACATACATACATACATACATACATACATATAAACTCTGAAACCCTGGGATACTCCCCATATTTTCAGACGGGTTTGTGTGGCCCAAGTTCAAAACATCTTCCAGCGTATCATCCAGAAAGAGACCTATTGTTAAGTCACACATTTACCTTTATTCTGTAAAACATATACATTTTTTTCATTTCATTGACCCCATGATTCGGATATTTTCAGATGAAACGTTGATCCACGTTTACGGATTTTTTTCATGAAAAAAGTGACCCACTTGGGCGGCACCCCACCCCACCCCCTCCCCCACCCCACCCCCACCCCCATACCCTCCCCCACCCCAGTACACTCTCACCTGGATTCAACAAGACATTGGCGCTCAGGAGACAGGTGTCGGACCCTTCATTAATATCGCTTCCCCATTCTTTCTCTTCATAGTGCAACTCATATATTCCACATCCGTTCTTAGTCAGACCATATACATCACCGTCCGGGTACGAAATTAGCTGTTTCATTTTCGGTCCTTCGAGTTTCACATTATCCCATCTACCAGTGACGAAGACCTTTCTGCACTTGACAACGCCAAACTGATTCACGCCTAATGTCAAACCATCGGGTCCAGCTGTAACACTTGTTACACAGCAGGGATTCGGAAGTATGGTCCATCTGGCATCGAGACGGGATTTGCCGACGAGTCGTCTCTTTGAATCTGTAGCAATCAATATACCAGTATTGCCAACCGCCAAACTTGTCACCTTCGAGCTCGTGTCTGATGGGCCCGCCCACTGCCATACGCCACGTTTTGACTTCCATTCGTAAACATATCCGTCCTGCTTTAATCCAATCACAACACCGTTTTTCAGTCCAGCTACGTGAGTTACACAGCAACTGCTTGGAACTGTGACCCAATCACCATCATCGTCTCGTACAACCATTTCTTTCTGTTGCGTCACACCCACCATCACAGCATTTTCACCACTGTCTATTTAAAAAAAATACATGGGAAAGTGGTTTTAAAAATCTATAACCCCGACAGACTCAGGATACATTGGATCAATGTTTTAAAATGCCAAAATGATTAAATTCATTCGTACACGATGGCCATGATTGAACATGAAAGGCCAACGGATTTACTCGAATATTTCTGCCTGTTGAAGTACCCTTGTATTGATAATTTCTATCGACGTACATACACATATCTTGTAGACTGTGATGATGCAGGACCATAACAATATGTGGTCTCCAAAAATGACAAAATACTGAAATTTTTTTATTACGTTATTGGTAGACCACCTGGATTTCCATGACTGCTAAACCAAGGAGTGGAGTGCGCCACCAACGATGAATATCACAGTCACCCAAATTATTTGGAATCTCCTCAATGCCAGAGGTGTAATTAACACGAGAAATAATAATTATTTAACTGTGATGCAATTGAAATAGGATATATTACAAACACGGAGTTGGTCTATGTTGTATTTCACATTATTATATGTACAAAAAATAACCAAGTTGTTTTATTGATTAAAACCCAAAATTAATCTTCATTCCTGATCCATATGGCTGATGTTAGTGGTTTATAATGATTTATTTTTGTTGCTTATGAATTGTTCAATGTACTAGAAACAAAACATTACTTTACCTCTTTCACCTTCGACTGCGTCACCGTATCGTTTCTCTACTTCAAGGGCCTTGTTTGAAAAGAACTTACCCCCATAACTCTGCAATGGCACATTAAGAACACCAATGTCAGAGTGGTTAATTCTGTTTTTGTTGCATGTTTTGTTATATTGATGCTGCAGTGTCATTTCATGCACATTGCATGTAAGGGTAAGATGCATGTAAAATGAAAGAGAGGCAGTGACAGACAGGCATATACAAGTGTGTGTGTGTGTGTGTGTGTGTGTGTGTGTGTATGGATGGATGGATGGATGTATGTATGTATGTATGTATGTATATATGTATGTATGTATGTATGTATGTATGTATGTAAATGTTCGGGTTTTCACCTGGCATTTCTCTGTCTCGCCAATTTTTCCTTTGAAAAAGAATATTTATTCGAAACGTCGGATTTAACAGCTATATATACGGACTGGTTTATTAAGTTCCTTATGCATTTCTATGCATGATGTATGTATGTATGTATGTATGTATGTATGTATGTATGTATACGTGCGTGTGTGTGCATGCCGTAAACTTAATGGACGATCGAACAATGTCACTAAAGCTCAACAAACGGCATCTCCCTCTCTCTCTCTCTCTCTCTCTCTCTCCCTCCCTCCCTCCCTCCCTCTCTCCCACCCTCCCTCCCTCCTCTCTCTCTCTCTCTCTCTCTCTCTCTCTCCCTCTCTCTCTCTCTCTCTCTCTCTCTCTCTCTCTCTCTCTCTCTCTCTCTCTCTCTCTCTCTCTCTCTCTCTCTCTCTCTCTCTCTCTCTCTCTCTCTCTCTCTCTCTCTCTCTCTCTCTCTCTCTCTCTCTCTCTCTCTCTCTCTCTCTCTCCTCTCTCCCTCCCTCCCTCCCTCTCTCCCACCCTCCCTCCCTCCATCTCTCTCTCTCTCTCTCTCTCTCTCTCTCTCTCTCTCTCTCTCTCTCTCTCTCTCTCTCTCTCTCTCTCTCTCTCTATATTACAATCTATATAATGATGGCTATGTGGAGCTGTATTTTTTTTATGTACTGCGATTTACAAAACAATGGGCAAAAGTTTTAGTTGACTCATCTAAGCTCAATCACTGATGGTACTGCAACAGCCTATCATCGGATTATAACGTCAGAGGGTCATTATGCATATTTTGGATTGTCTAGTTAATACATCATTGTGCTACTGAGGAGGGATTTACTGTTATCATTAAAGACTAGATCTTTCCCAAATTATGACGAATTTGATCATTTGAATAAAGGTCACCAAAGGCGTTGTTGAAATAACTCCATACCTTCCTCCTCAAGACCTTGTCCGTGCATTGGCGTTTCAAAATTAATGAATTTTAAAACAAAATTTTGCTGAGTAACATTGATGTCAGGTTTTGAATGTACCTAAATAAATTCCTTCTGCGATTGTGTTTTAAAGTGTTACACATTCATCAGAACGAGACGATGTGTATGAACTTGCCAATGAAAGACACGCACGCTGACAACAGAGTGTCTGTTCAGTTTGTTAAATATTGGAAAGAGAGAGAGAGAGAGAGAGAGAGAGAGAGAGAGAGAGAGAGAGAGAGAGAGAGAGAGAGAGAGAGAGAGAGAGAATGAGAGAGAGAATGAGAGAGAATGAGAATGAGAGAGAAAGAGAGAGAGAGAGAAACTTGATGATATAAATTTCATATAACAACCTTAGCTTAGTATTTTCTTAGAATTTCTTTTCACCAACATCCTAGTATGTAAAATCAAACACACATAGTAAGACCAACTTACCTCTTGTATCACAGTTAGAAACACACCAAGAATGATAACTATAGAGAGCTTCATCCTCCTGCCTGATCACTCTCACTGTCCGACACTGAATCTACGACGACGGGTATAACACGGCTTGTGACAGTGAGTTGAAAATAACACTTTATTTAAACCCAAGGGACTATTAGCATAATGGCTCTAGGTTCACACCCCCGGACAACTGTTCCAGAGAATACTGTGTTCACTCAATGGGAAATAACAGATTGCCCATTTCCTTGAAAACAAGATGCCTTTTTATTGTTTAAAAGACCAGGAACAAACTTTTACATAAAGAGGTTTTGACTTGTTGGCGTTTACTTTGATTCACAGTTACTTTTCAAGATATATTTTCGGGGAGGGGGGGGAGTTTCAGGGGGTGGTTGTCCTAGAACCATCGTAACGAGTTACTGTAACACGCTTCTGATTGGTCAAAAGGTAAAAATGTCCATGTGAGATCACACGTGAATCTGCTGCATAAATTAGAATTTCTAATTTCTCTTTACTTGTAAAATATAAATAATAATTATATACATTTAAGGGGAACGATTTAATATTGGACGAGGCGTTAGTTTCCAAATAATTTTCGGTCTTGGAAAATCTATGACCTACAACGCGGCTTATAAAATCTCGTTCAGTGAATTGATAATTCATACTCAGATTCATGCTTGTGGCATTTGTGCTGGCAAATCGTTACGTCATGTATAGATAATCTATGTCAGCTTGGAAGGACTTACATGGAACACTGATTATGTCAGGGGGGTAAGCTGTTGCTTGTCACAATTTGTACCAAAAAATGAAAACAGAATATGACATTTGTAATGTTGCATAATACGAATAAAAACACATCTATTAGTGATGTACATTGGAAACGTCGGATAGACAGCCACGGACAATATTTCACCTCTTCTACACCCCCCCCACCCCCACCCCCCCACACACACATTAGTGCACCCTTTTACGTCACTGTACGCCATAAGGTATTCGTGAACACATTTCTTCTTTGCATTCGAGGGAATAATTTGCAATTCCAAGTACAAACCTTCAACATTTCTGCAACGAAATAAAATTAATCATGACGGTGGAAAAGAAACAATTTTGAATGTTATCAAACTTTTTATCGTACGACGTTCAAACGGTCTTTAATCTACCATTTGTGAAACATACTGAACACATATTCTCTGTAATTCGTAATTTGATATGTATAGGTCACCATAGTTTCAATGTATTAGTGGTTTCTTTTGACATACTGGTAACTAAGCTTTTTGTGACATCGGCCTCTCGAACTGATAGAATCTACGCCAACTGTGCACATGACGTAACAATGTGAATGGTGTCCCATTTGATTGACATAAATGTTCCATATGTTCCACGCTTGTACTGTAACATCGTGTAGTAGATTTATCTAATTTTGTTTAACCCCTAAGCTGCCACGAATTCAAAGCTATAATAATTTCAAAATGCTTCGATATTATGCAATGATTTGTCACGAGTACTTTTCTACTAAATGAAGAAACACATTGGCGAATAAGACAACCATAACAGTCCAGCAATGGAGTAAATTGTGGAGATTCTCAACTTTTGCAGGCATATTTTTAGTATCGCTGAGTACACGTTGTCGTCTGATCAGGGTAAAAATTTAAACCCCACATTTTCTGTTCGAACTTACAGCTTGGCTTAAGTGATATATAATTTATTTTTAAAACTTAATTTAGCTTCATACCTCTAACAAGCAAGTTGTAAGAATCATCAATATTATAAAAATATGGAATCCTTCATGTAACGCCATAAAGCGTTGACGTGTTTTGCCTTATCCGAGTCCGTTAAAATGTTACTGAACTCGAGATCAAGGTCAAGCTGTCGAATGAAAGATCAGGTGATGTGAAAACTTTCTACTAACATTAAGTTCGTTCGGTGTTGGCATTCAAAGAGAGTTGATAACGGTGATCACACTGCACAGGTGTTGTCTGTCACAACACGTCTTGCCAACACGTTTTGACAAAGTTGTCAACAAAGTACATGATCTATGAAAACGTTACAAATTTTACTACACCATTTCATAGCAATTCAAATCTATAATTATCTTTCTACTAATTTTCTGCCAATGTTTTGAAAGAAAACGTATTGTCGACGAAAACTGGGTGTTTATAACGACAGCATGAAACCTATATGGAGCAGAGAAAGCCATCTGACTCGATTATCGCACAGCGCTTATTATTTTACTAGCCTGAAAGATCCAGTAGGAACTGTACAGTTGTTTCCGCTGAATAATGCTAAAAAACGCCTGAACAACATCTTCGGAAACCACTGCCTCTTTTACGACACCGTCCAAGACGCACATATTTTGTTGCTTCAGAAACGTGCTCTGGCTTGCGATAATGCTGAACACACACTGTCATAATATACTCAACAACGCCTGCATAACCACTGTCATAACTAACGGAGACATCAAAGGAAAAAATGTATCACTCGGTGATGTCAAATACATATTAATACAGATTTTGATCAAATAAAACAGCTTTTCATCAAATCTAAATATGTATCTCTATGCTGTCACTCGCATCATGCAAACTGTCATAATTTTATCGGTAACAGGACAACTGCCCCCCGGAAAAGTTGCCCCCGGACAATTGCCCCCGAAGGACAACTGCCCCCGGACAATTGCCCCACGGACAACTGCCCCCCCCCCCCAAGGACAACTGCCCCCCCCCCCCCGACTACTGCCCCCGAACGAAAAAGCTAGTATTACAGATGAACGGGTTTGCCATTCATTAAAAAGTCACCGGCGGCAACTTACCGCCACAATTTGTGTGCATTATACTACATTCACATGTTTTTTTTGTGGGTATGGATAGTACTTAATGTGCATAAGCTTGGTTTGTGATCTGAGGCCTAAGTAACATTGTTCTGCTACATGGGGGCATGTGAATATATATCATCCACAAACGTAAACACAAACACGGAGTCATATTTTTTACTGAAAAAGATTTGTTTATTATCAGTTCAATACAAAAATATATAGGTAACACGAAGTCATTTTTTTTCACTGGAAAAGATTTATTTATTATCAGTTTAATACAAAATATACAGGTAACTTTTATATTTGTCGTAACAATTATCACAGATGACAATAGAGTAGAGCTTGTTAATGTGAGTATAAAGTACGTGAACTGCGCCGGTAAGTTAAAGCACCATGCCGACTTTTATAATTGTCGTAACAACTATCACAGATAGAGTAAAACATGTGAATGTAGTGAGTATAATGTATGCAAATTTCGGCGGTAAGTTGCCAACGGTGACTTTTTAACTGTGAATGACAAACCCGTTAATCTGTAATACTAGTTTGTTTTTTTCGTTAGGGGCAGTAGTCCGGGGGGCAGTTGTCCTTTGGGGGCAGTTGTCCGGGGGCAATTGTCCGGGGGGTGCAGGTGTCTTTCGGGGGCAATTGTCCGGGGGGCAGTTGTCCTTCGGGGGCAATTGTCCGGGGGCAATTGTCCGGGGGGCAGTTGTTCGGGGGGCAGTTGTTCTAGAATCAATTTTATCTGCACAGAGCCTGTCGATGGGTACGACTTTTGGACCTTAGATTTAAGACTAACTTTTAATGAGTCTAGACCCCAGTCCGAATATACGCGGACATGTTCATATCATTTCTTTTGCAGAACTGTGGTGGTGGTGGTGGTGGTGGTGGTGGTGGTGGTGGTGGTGGTGGTGGTGGTGGTGGTGGTGGTGGTGGTGGTGGTGGTGGTGGTTAAAATCATAATACTAATGTTTTTTGCAGTATATCCAAATCAAAGAAGTGGTAGTGGTGTAAAGCAACAATTTATGAGAAAAATACATAAACCAGCGTGGAATTTTGTATCAAGTATTAAAATAAGACATACAGTTACTGGGTCATCAATTTAGGGATATACACTCTTTGTCATAAAAGCTTAGCATTTGGGTGTTTGAAACACACAATTCTTGTTTGAAACACACACAATATAATCCTTGTTCGAAACACACACAATCCTTGTCAAAAGAGCTTAGCATTTGCCGTTCTGTGCAACAATTTACTCTAAAACAGGACATATTAAAAGATGCGTCAGTCCAAGACGACAAAACAAACACTACAGTCGAAAGCACACCAACTTGTGTCTTTATCAACTCTCATTGACGGAACCCTTGGTGTCTTCTGTTTTATAGTAAATTGTTGCAGAAAGGTGCGTGACTAACGACGTCCAAGTGAAATCATAATCTATCCAGAGATGATGTGATTCGTTTTTGACGTAATTTCAAACCATGAATACATGTTTAAGAAATTTCATTTGAAATTACATGTGAATTTGGAACTTAGTGTTTCAGGTGTTGATATCGAAATTCTAACTTTCGTTTTTTGAAACGCGATCAAAATCAAACCACAAACAACGTTTCACGTTTCAACGTTTTACTGGAAAGTTAGGGGGCACCTTTTACTCGTACCATCTGCAGTTTCTTTGAAGTTTGCAGTCTGTTTACTAAAAATTATATCAACGCGAAGATCAAAGGAAAGCGAAGACAACAAGTAACAGATACCGTCGGAATATGAACATATCCTTTTGGACGTCCTAAATGTACAAATAAATTGTTAATTTGTAATCAATGTTTGGGGCGGGACCTCATTTCTGGCACATATTGCATGACTAACTGACAGCAGCCATCCATCCACCTATACAGTGACGGTTGTTTGTACATTATATGAGTTATCGTCGGCATTATTTTTTCAATCAAATGTATTTATTGTGATGTCATACCGACGGTGTTATTAGTTTTAAATATATTTGTGTTGTGACCTAGAAGGGGTGGGGAGGGGCCGCCTGCGCAACTAGACTGTGTAAAATAAAATCGGGTGACTCTGCTGAGACTTCCAAATTCAAACGGTAAACCCAAACTCTAGACATTCCACACACCCAAAAACATACGGAGCTCGAGACCATTAATCTATGAGCACAAAAAACCCACCCCTTTCCAGCACATTTTGGGTGAATCGACGTAACATAGTCATTACTATACGTTTGTGTTAAACATCAGACCACTATGAACACAAGGTTGCCGTGTCCCTGGACTTTCGTGCGATCGCGCGATCGACCTGTACGAGCGAGCTTGGAACACAGCATGGCAATAGACTTGACACAGTGTAGCGAAAGATCAAATTAATGAGTTCTAATAAGCTAGCGTCGTACATTCATTACCCATGCATGCGTCTCAGTTTATCCTTTTTTGAAAAAACACTGACAGATCTAGCTAGATACAGATTATTGTTCGCTAAAATTTGAGGAGTGACTTTGATTTAATGATTCATGATAGGCTGATATCTATATCTGTACATGTCAGTCAAACTAGTTACGCCTACCTTGAGTGCAAAGTCTATTACAATACGTTCACCCATTGGTTGAAACTAAGTCATTCGCCATCTAATTAGTATTCAGTTTTACCCTAAACTCGCACACACCTGTGTGGAGTGTTAAAGGCCCAGTTACACGATGCAACTCATGAAGCAATTCGTCGCATGCGACTAGGCTTGCAACTGCGACGGGAGCGCGTACACGATACAACTAGTTGCATGGTGAGTCGCAAGAGCTAACTGTTGCACATGCGTAAATATATAAAAGTTACAGGTCATCGAGGTCAAGTCTTCAGGAATTTGGCAAAAATGCTATGAATTGCTAATATTTACGAATAAAATGACTGAAAACTTGTTGAGGTATCGATAGTAAAACTCTATTCAATTCGAAGTTCGTTTAGGGCGATGTTGATCTTTCCGATGTCGCTACTTGCATTCAAGTTGGAAATAAAATGATATTCAGCGGAAATCAAGCATTCATAGACATTGTATACTATTTATAAGTGGTAATCGTGGTGATAAATCGAAATGATATAAAAAATACTTGCTGAAATAGAATATTTATACTAAAAACATGGCGGCCATAACATTGAATGTCATTTGACACGTAGGTATATGTCAAAGGTTATTACTTGCGACGCGACGAAGTGGTTATACGGTGCAACTCACGAAGCAACTCGAGAAGCAACTTGCGACGCGTCGCAAGGAAACCGACATGTCGGTTTCCTTGCGACGCACCTTGCAACGTCGCAAGACCCTGCGACGAGGCGAGTACACGATGCAATTCGTCGCATGCGACGAATTGCATGGTGCGTTGCTAGTCGAGTTGCATCGTGTAACCGGGCCTTTAGACTTGATAAGGCTGAATAGCGAAGATGGCGATGCGAATTCGCATCTACGGGGAGGTTTTCGAATTGAAAATGACACTAGTGTGTCGGCTGATAAAATTGTCGACACGACATCCACTGCTGGTTGAAGAATATACATAACGGTTTAAATCAGACAGGTCGTGTGGCAGGGGGACGCTATTTCACAAGCATAGAACTTTTAAAACTTATGAAAAATATTATTAAACCACTATTCTGACATTATAGTTTATTATACCCTATGTGTGACTACCTCGTACTCAAAGTGGAGCTATCGATTTGCTGTGCCACGCCATGCCCGATGATCGACGGGATACCGGATAAAATTAACGAAGAAGTCCGGTTCGCTTCCCTGCAATGTCTCTTTGATTCGAGCCTAGTGACACAAATGTTGCATTAATGTAGCGATAAAAAGTGCCCCCTAAACAGCTGAAGAAAGTGAAACACGATTTTCGATGAGTCTCAAAAAACGAATGTTCAAAAATCGATATCAACATCCAAAAACCAACTTCGAAATTACATGTATTTCTAAATGTCGATTGCTTAAAAACGTATTCATGGTTTGAAATTACGTCAAAAAACGAATCATGTCATCTCTGGATAGATTAGGATTTCACTTGGACGTCTTTAGTCACGCACCGGAACCCTGAAATCAAATGTGTAACTGTGAAATTGGGTTTAGAAGAATGAGTAGTCGAATGAAACAGGAAGAAGGGTAATCGAATGTCGAACTGTACAATAGAATACAGAATTAAACATGGAAAATAGAATACAAAATTAAAAAATGGAAAGTTGAGTTGTAAAATTTCATTCAGAAATGAAAGTTCAGTTGTTTAATTGCATTCAGTTTTGGAATGACGAATTGTAAAATGGAATGGAATATAGAACAGAAAAATAGATATTTGAGTTATAAAATTGAAATAAGAATAGCAAAATGAGGCGTTGTAATTTTGTCATGGATTGGACACCATAATCAAAGCGCGGTCACCACGGACTGACAGTTCGGGTAGTCTACACGACGGGTGTTTTCGGTGACCAACACCCCATACAATTCTGACTCTCCGACGCCCCAGCGGTGGCAGTCGCTGGATCATGGATGAGTGGGTACCTACGCTTGTTAGCGAAATTTCATATGTACCCCTTTTCCAGAGAGAGAGAGAGAGAGAGAGAGAGAGAGAGAGAGAGAGAGAGAGAGAGAGAGAGAGAGAGAGAGAGAGAGAGAGAGAGAGAGAGAGAGAGAGAGAGAGAGAGAGAGAGAGAGAGAGAGAGAGAGAGAGAGAGAGAGAGAGAGAGAGAGAGAGAGAGAGAGAGAGAGAGAGAGAGAGAGAGAGAGAGAGAGAGAGAGAGAGAGTAGAAATTGGGCATCATACCCATATTCTCGAAGGGTGATCTGAAAAAAGTTCCCCCCTTTTTACGATTCCACGGACCTAGATGGCCGACGAGATGCGAAACATTCAGTGGACCGCAACCAAGAAAACAGGTCGTAAATTG
Source organism: Glandiceps talaboti (assembly GCF_964340395.1). NCBI lineage: Eukaryota > Metazoa > Hemichordata > Enteropneusta > Spengelidae > Glandiceps > Glandiceps talaboti. The sequence continues at coordinate 18,846,865 of NC_135554.1, forward strand.
TGATATTGCGACTCTGAAGAGTCACTATCACGGTGCGGTAGTCCTGCTCGCAGACGGTGTACGCGTTTCGCTAAAGGGACGAGACGACTTACTCCCTATGCAAGCAGGACTACACACCACTTTTTAAAATTTGATGTAGACACTGGACGTACGTACTCTACGTAAAGACACAGCGAGAGAGGGGTTAAAAAGGAAACACGAGAAATATCAGTGGAAAGCGGGATGGTCACCGAAAACGCTGGACATCGCGTAGACGTCTACTGACTGCTTGAGAGCTCTCTTCAACGTTCATATATGTTCATAAATGCTTAGAATTTGACAGTTAACGTCAACAATATACTCTGTTTGACAGACCAAAAGTTAGTGTGTCTTAGACACCACACGAAATTGTAACAGTGTGTAAAGCAGGATGCTTTTAAGAAATCACCTCCGACTAACGCAGCTTTTGATGTGTTCTGTTTCAGAGTAAATTGTAGCATAAAACGTCAAATGCTAAGCTCTTATGACTAGGATTCAGTGTGTGTCAAACAGGGATTGTGTGTGTGTCTCAAACAAGAATTGTGTCTCGAACACCCAAATGCTAAGCTTTTATGAAAAATAGTAAATTCAAAGAAGTACGGTGTCCACAACATTACTTTTCAGGCTGTTGATCTTGAAAATTTAAAATAACTGAAGAAATGATTCTAAGACCAACAATGGTATTATATTTTAGAAGTTTTTTCCAATAGTAATCGGCAAACAACACGAATGTCAAAAAAACTGATACAACGAGTGAACTCGTGAGTATATCTATATATATATATCAACGTGTGTTACAATGTTACACTTCATGTCGCACAGTCCGTTTAACTCGTTCTGTGTGACACATACAGATTAAAAGGCAGGTTGCAGTTGTTACACATTCGTTAAGAATCATTTACATACAATCGGCGATGTCATCATCGTACGCTTTCACTCGACTGGGCTACGTCGTGTTGTACTGCCCTCATCGGTATTCTTTTACGATACAGGCATGCGATGAGAACACAGGCGTATGAGGGCGCCCCGACATGGCGCATCTTGCAAACAAGGTTTTCGCAGCTTGGTTTGTCATATGCAATATGAGCATCTGTACAACCTGTCAATGATTGGACTTTTGACTTCAATAACAAAAAAAGACTACTTAATACTGTATCTAGACTAGTAAATTTACAAGGTGATAGTTTGTTAGGCCTATGGAAATCAATAGAAAATTGTATCTTAAATAGTTCACTTTGCTAAATCTGACAACCAAGGACAGTAGTTGAATTCAAGCTCTGCTCAAGGTGAGTTGACTGGTACCAATCATTATTTTTAAAATCAACAAACTTTGTTTAAAATGTTGCCCCTAGATCACTAGTGTAAATAGCTTTTAGTTGGTACCGATAGCTTGTCACACTTCCATCGATGATACATGTAAATACATAATAGGTAGGGTGGGGATGGGTGTTTAACAATCTTTGCCAAAACAAAAAAACAAAAGCATTTGGTAATTGTCTGTGAGGGCGCTAACACACCAACAATAATTCTCGCAGGAAAGTGGTCGACTGTCAAAGTGTTCACGATTAGGAAATCGACCACCATAACAAAGAAAGAGACAGATCACTGTAGATACATGATTTTTATTTAACTATTACTAAACTGCAGTGTCTCAGTTTTACAACTGAAGACAACTTATAAATACACAAAAAATGAGATAGAAATGTATAAAACAAGAAAAGGCGAATTCATACAACAACAGTAAACTAATCTAATAAATAGCCTCATAAATGAATGGAACTTTTTTGACATTACAAAATTTTTTTTTTTTCAAAAATACAAGAATACGTAACTAGCCCATATTGTCTACACTGAAAGATGTCAAAGATAAACTTAGATCTAATGAAATGCACACAATACATATTTGGGTTCTTAAAGAGATTGATGTACAACTGCTGGTGATTAACCCTCTTTCTACCGCGTGGGGGGGGGGGTATTTTATTTGTACACAAAAGCTACAATGAGGGGAAAACACGATTAAAATCTGACACAAAGATTGACACAACAACAACAACTGATACATATTAAACAGTCCATTCTGATTACTCACAAGCACTAGTTGAGTTTATATGGCTTTGGGATTTGTTTTGCTGTATATTCAAAGGTACTAGTAGTATTCCACTTACTGAGGTTTACTTAGCCATCATTTGCTATTGTTGGCGGTTTTAAATGGATGCCGTCTGGAACTTGTACAAATGTCTTGTCATTTTTGTCGTAAGATAAAAAGTCGCTCATGTTTTAAAAATTGAGTGAATCATGCCTAAGTATGAGTAGTCACTGAAAGAACTCTTACATTATATAGGATAGTATACTAATATGAAATCTTTACTTATAAATCTGTTGTGCTTGACCCCCCCAATAAGTAAGAAGAGTGTTGTTCAGCTTGACTCTCTCAAACAATGTAGGTTTTCCTCGGGTTCTCTGGTTTCCTCCTGCATTAACACTGAACCCATGAGGGATGGCACTAACTGGACTTTTTGGGAGACAAGTGTTTATATACAACCTTAAAAGAATATCTAGTATAAATGAAGATTAATATTATTATAATTATTGTTATTTAAACAATACAAGGAACTGTGCAATATTAATTTGAATTATACTATAATCTCACTTCTCTACCAAGAAAAGTTCCAAGTGTTCATTTCCTTTGCACGTCTTTGCATAAATCTGCTTTGTTTTAAAACATGGTGAGAATCAGTTTTTGAAATACATGTTTGATATCATGGAGGATCATTCCTGTAGCCCCCAGAAAGTCAGACCAATAGGGAACTTGCAAACCCGCCATGTTGAATGTTGCATCACAGGAAATGTGATAATAAATACTAATCAATTAGTATTGTAAAAAATAATGTTACATTGTTTGTAACCACAAATAATCAATTCATGGTTACCCTGACCACTGTAGGAGGTTAATTTTATCGGTAGCTCCAGATTACGAATTACGATAACCACAGATAATCCCATAGTCCTTTGCGTCTGAGCATGCTCAGTCTGGATTGCAAGTTCCCTTTTTGCAACATTATACTAGAATAATTTCATCGAAATCTATGTAAGTATTTTCATCGGAGTAAAAACATTAAAAACTCTACTGTGGTGCATATATTAGCTCTTACAGGGTAAACAGGAATTATAGGTGATAATTCCACAATACATCTACATGACTACTCCACCACTAGGTGGCGCTATAACAATCGATATACAAAGTCTGCCACTATGTGGTGCTGTTACAGGAAATGTTGTTAAAAATGACTTTCTAAATACTAGTATTAGATACACACAGTATTGACAGTGATCATATATTCTAAAGATTTTCTGACTGGAACATTTTCATCTCTATTTTGGCAGTAAATTTCATTTTTTAGGTACAAGTATATAAAAATGTTCATCAACAAGACAGCAAAAATTTGCAAAGTTTTCAATGTTTTAAAATTGTTAATCTTTCATCAAAGATACACTTGAAATTAGACACAGAAATAGTGGCAAAATGCACGACAACTATACATATAGCCGATATATCAGACTACTTCATACTTCAAGAAATAGGAAACCTTCATGTAGTTTCCTGTAAAAATGTGACCCTTCACCTTTCACCTTTGATCTTTCAACTTTTTACCATTTAAGTTTTCTAGAAAATTGGACAATTCTTTCTGAGTTTTATTTTCTGAAAACAGGAACCATGAAGGCATCAAATGTGGAAATTTTCAAAACATATATACGGGAAAAAAGTGGGAATACTTATAGAAATTTTTTAGGATGTAAAATTCTTTGTGTTTCTATTAAAGCTGCACTAACTGTAACTAGAGTATTATTTTTTTTTATCAGACAACCAACAATATATTCACTGAAAATTGTGAAAATACTAATAATGGGACATTGTACATGTCAATTTAGAGGTCCATTTTACCTATAAGTACAGTAACAGGTTAAAATCGTGACTGGGTTGGGTTCTGATTTTAAAGTGGCCATATGGATGAGAATTTGGTATTTATTTTGGATATTTATTTGATAAAACAGCTTCACTACGTTTTTCTCCTTGAAAAAATAACTCAATGCATTGCAAAATGATGCAAAAGTGTAAAAAGTTTGTTATTGTACATATAATAACAAACATTTTACACATTGTTTAATGTTTTGCCGTTTATTGAGATGTGAACATGGACTTGGTATATGTTATTTCACATTATTTTTTTCAAGTAGAAAAACATAGTAAAGCTGTTTTATCAAACAAAAATCCAAAATAAATACCAAATTCTCATCCATATGGCCACTTAAGGGGCAGACTCAAAAATCAATTTGAATGGATACCAGATTATATGTACAGCTACACAAATATGTTTACCTATAGGTGATTCAATACTGTTCAGGGTGTACGATACTATGAGTAAGTCAGTATATCTAACAAATACTTTTTAAAAAAAAACATTCCAGTTGCAGCTAGTGCAGGTTTAAATCTCTATTTCACAATGAGTTGTGCAGGCAAACAACTGATTTTACTACAAATGCCAAGACTGGCAGAATATTTCTATATTTCTCTATATATATATAATTATATATAATATACTATAATAGGAATCTGTAAAGGAGGTGGGTGGAATTAATTGGACAACTTTACCCATCTCTTTCTCACAATCTCATCCGATAAAGACAACAAATACATCCACACTATCTCCAAATATCTAAATAATCTCTACTACATGACAAATATAGAAACAAACAAACAAACAAACAAACAAAAAATGACAGTGTCAGTGGGAGTGTCACTTTAACCTTTGACCAAATTGTATCCACGTCAGAGGAATTGTCAGTTTAACCTTTGACCCGATTTGTACTTATGTCAATGGGAGTGTCACTTTAACCTTTGACCCAAAACTATACTCATGTCAGTGAAAGCGCATGTCACATTAACCTTTGACCCAAATTGTACTCATGTTAGTTGAAGTGTCACTAACCTTTGACCCAAATTGTACTCACGTCAGTGGAAGTGTCACTTTAATCTTTGACCAAAATTGTATGTATCAGTGGAAGTGAATGTCACTTTAACCTTTGACCCAAATTGTACTCATGTCAGCAGAAGCATCACTTTAACCTTTGACCTAAATTGTACCCATGTCAGTGGAAGTGAGCATCACTTTAATCTTTGACCCAAATTGTACCCATGTCAGTGGAAGTGAGTGTCACTTTAAACTTTGGCCCAAATTGTACGTGTCAGTGGAAGTGAGTGTCACTTTAACCTTCAACCCAAATTGTACTCATGTCAGTAGAAGTGTCACTTTAACCTTTGACCCAATTTGTAATTATGCCAGTGGAAGAGAGTGTCACTTTAACCTTTGACCAAAAATTGTACCTACGTCAGTGGAACTATCACTTTAACCTTTGACTCAAGATATGCTCATGCTCAATGGAAGTGTGTGTCACTTTAACCTTTGACCCAAACTGTAATCAAAATCACTGACCCAGTCAGATTGCATTGTCTTTAACACACAAGAAAGTTTATCATCTGAGAATATAGGAGTTGTTCTACCAAGTTTCATGCTACATTTATAAACATATTCAAGCAACATGTCAAGATATCTGGAAAATATGTCCAGTACTTTACATTCTGAAATCTTAATTACATCAAATTACCAAGAGACACTTTGACACACTCACAGCTCTCAATCTGAGTAAAACAAGCAATGTGCATATGTTAACACAGTCACTGAACATCCAAGTCACTCCCCAGTAATTGAGTACCCAAGTCAATAGTCACTGAACACTCCAGTCACTAAACGGCCAAGTAACTGAGCACCTTAGTTTACTTCCAAGTCACTGAACACCCCAGTCACTAAAGATCCAAGAACTGAGCACCTAAGTCACTCCCCAGTCAATGAACACCTAAGTCACTCCCCAGTCACTGAGCAACTTAGTCACTCCCCCAGTCACTGAACACCCCAGTCACTGAACACCCCACTCACTAAACACCCAAGTAACTGAGCACTTAAATCACTCCCCAGTTACTGTGCATCCAAGTCACTGAGTACCCGTCACTTAGCAACCCCATCACTTAACACCCCAGTCATTAAACACCCAAGTAACTGAGCACCTTAGTCACTCCCCAGTCACTGAACACCCCAGTCACATAGTTCAGGTTAAAGGGACATGGACCAGATCTGAACCTTTTTCTGAGTTATTTTTCTTTCATTTGAGGTATTTCATAACGTGATTCTATTTACTGAAACATTACATATAAGTTTATAACATCATATATAACACTGTGAGATAATATAGCATCACTGTTTGTAAATGACAAGTATGTGAACAAGTTTATGAAATATTTCTAGGGTACACCCAAAAAATTGAAGTTCAAATCGGAATAGTAAAGAAAAACTTCTCAAGGATAAATCATTTAATGCTATGCAGAAATTTCATACTCATTTTACGGCAGAACTTGACATAAATTCAAGACTAGATTTATGAGATAGATAGATAGATAGATAAAAGTTCTTGATAAAATCTGTGTCCTATGTTGGCGCATGCCCCTTTAAATAACCTTGATGGCCACTTTTAACATTCAACTTTGGGTGAAATGGTCTGTTCTGCATGCCCCTCCCCAGCAGACTTCCCATCCCCCAATAATCCCTCCTGGTGAAATGGTCTGTTCTGCCATCTCCCTGTCAGACTTCCCATCCCCAATATTCGCTTCAGGTAAAATGGTCTGTTCTGCCCCTCCCCACCAACTTTCATCCCTCGATACCCCAACCAAAGCAACCCATCAAAAAATGGTTTTGTCCTGTCAAAAAAATCTTGTACTGTTTATTGACGGTGGGTTTATTTGGAATAGGCAATCTGGACATTAAAAGTTTTTGAAATCTTTGAAATCGTTTTCTTTTGAAACACTTACAGGAACTGACAATTTGTCGTTTCTAGTGTAGTATCAACATGAGAGTGTGCATGGTCAGTACTCAAAGTGTGGTTAATCCTGTGCTGTTTTACCAGTCAATCTGTACAGTTCTGATGGTTCTTCCATTCCGGCTGTATCAGTCAATGTTGTCGTGTGGCGCATTTCAAACTCATCATTGCTGGACCCACTAACGTTTCCTGTAAAAGAATCCTAGTGTTAGATACTAATAATAATTTAGGTTTTTATAAAGTGCTTTCTCCAAAACTATGCTAAAAACACTGTACATACAGTACAATTATAACCCCAGTTAGATATATCACAGCATTGTACATCTCCTTAACCCCATGGGAAGCATATGATGCACTGCAACCATGAGAAGTGCATAGGATTAATGCATTCATGTTGCAACTTCTGTCCTATCAGGTCCCCAATTATACAGCTGGGTTGACTGGGGCACAATAGTAGTTCAAATTTTACCCAAGGACTTTTGCCATTCAGAACCAAATGACACTGCACCGAGGCTCGAACCCACAACCTGCAGATTCCAAGCTTGTGACTCTAACCATTCACCTATCATGACTCTATACAAATACAGTGTACTGACAGCAGAATCTCTCCTGAAAAACTTTATACATACATGGAGTTTGATAATTCATATTTCAGACAATTCAAGAGGTTTTTTAATTGAATAACAGGTAAATCCAATATGGTCTAGAACTCTATCGAGAAACCAAGAAACAATACATAAATATAGAGAGTCCATACTACGCAAAAATACAAAATGTTGCAAATTTATGCAAAATAACTTGATCGATATGCAAAAGACAAGAACTTTATGCAAATGAATACATAAATTATATGATTAAAACAAAACACATCGGATGACCGATTTCATTGAGTTCTTTCCTTCTGCAAGAAATTCCACTGTGTACAAATAATAGCACTCACCATTCTGAGCTGAAGTTTCATTTTTAGAGTGGTCCTTATGTGATGGTGCATACAGACTCATTACAGCAAACACATAGATGTTCCACATTCCATAGACACCTGTAAAAAAGGCACTATTGATCTCAACGGTGTGCTCGTCTCCCCAGTTCCAACGTCCTTCATTGACTTGAGTGATGATGAAAAAGATGACGGTCATGGCAGCACAGAATAAAGTGAACACCATGAAAAACTTGAAACGATAGATCAAGCCCTGCAATAAGACAAGATTAATACAAGTTTTAATTTATGGTGTGAGCACATATTGCTAGCATCTTCATGTAAATATTTGCATCAAAACTGTGTGGGCACGTAATGAGACTCTGTGGTGGCTAGATGCAATACACCATCCAGGCATAGTGTGGGCTTAGTGCGGGTACTTTGCAGGCACTGACACATGCTTACAAACATATGCACCCAGTTTGGGTATTGTGCAGGTACTTTGCAGGCACTGACACATGCTTACAAACATATGCACCCAGTTTGGGTATCATGTGGGTACTTTGCAGGCACTGACACATGGTTACAAACATATGCACCCAGTTTGGGTATCATGTGGGTACTTTGCAGGCACTGACACATGGTTACAAACATATGCACCCAGTTTTGGTATCATGTGGGTACTTTGCAGGCACTGACACATGGTTACAAACATATGCACCCAGTTTGGGTATTGTGCAGGTACTTTGCACCCAGTATCATGTGGGTACTTTACACATGCACCCAGTTTTGTAAACACACCATCCGGGTATTTGCTGCTTTTCACAATTCTAAACTGCCAAATGGGTAACTTTCATATCACAACACTAAATATCAACAGTATACAGTCGACATGACTGAGTCACAGTAAGTGAATTTTTTTTGACAGTTTTGTACCGGCTAATAAATTATCATGGAAGAAGAATGAGTGGATCTACATGTATGTTAACCTGTCACTATTAATTCTTACCTGGTAGTGTAGTTGTCTAGCCTTTGCCATGGCTGGCAGTGCTGTCCTTTTAACACTGATGTTACGGAACACTTTGTACACCATGTAACACAAAAACATGAAGTAGATACAAGCACAGATGCCAGCTACAATGATGAATGCCATCTGTAGAATATGTCAAGGATCACTGTACATCTATCTCATTCTAACACTCTGCCATGATACCCCTAGTTATGTTGCTATGGGCATGGTATTTATGGTTGCTATGTTGTTTTTTGCCTTATTTTGTTGCTATAGACATGATACAGTTATGGTTGCTATGTTATTTTTGTGTTTCTAGTTTAGTAGCTATGGGCATGTTACAATAATGATTGCTATGTTGATCTACTGTGTCTAACTAAGTTGCTATGGGCATGGCACAGTTATGGTTGTTATATCGGTTTCACATGAGCAATAAATTTCTTGTCATGGCTGCTAATCAGATTATCTTATGGCAATTAATGCATGAAGCTGTGAATAAAATGTGTTAAAGAACTCAATGAGTTATTTAAAGAACATCACAATAATAGTTAGGCATGTTTTGATTACTGGTAGTTGCAAGTATAAAACAATGTGGAAAATGACTGTATGCTGTCTTTTTGTCACGATACTCAACTATTCTGACCCTCACGTCCTGCCACCAAATAGCTTGTGAACAGCACTCCTAGTGGCCAAACCATGAAATCTTTTATCTTTCCTAAAACCTGAATATGGCGTATGTACTTATGTAAATAAAGTATGTCTTTTAATACAGAATCACATATTACACAATGCACATATCTATGACGAGATCAGTTTGTATCAACAATATCAAAACAAAACTTAGTCTAGACACCCACAGTAACATACTAGACAAGAACCAAAGCAATCAGTCACTGTGCAAATCAGAGCTCAGGCCAACCACGTGGTTGTTGTTAGCACCTTGACATTCTATTCCTGAATAATTAAGAGCAATGAATAGTAACGGTTTTCCAGTACGAGTAACGAACAAACCCAAGTTTGATCATGTTTTGTCCAAAATTGTATATACCATGTATAAATATCAACTCTCTGTAACAACACACACAATGCCAAGACATTCCACATATACCAAATTTATTACCAAAATCACCACCTGCTCATCATTGTTGTCATGGATTTTCATAGAGGAATTGTTGCATTGTTCACTGTACACATTCAAGTTTGACAATAACCCTCACGAAGTTAAGGGGCCTTTTATACCCATCTCACCTTTTAAACTGAGAAACCAACAGACAGACATTTTGCTATGTCTGCAATACTAAACACAGTTCAACCTTGTTTATAAAGAAATTGTTGGTTGCTATATATTTCAATCACAAACCAACACCCATCACGTGAATAGTTAAAGGATACAGCCAAATTCTTACCAGTATCAGTCACCCAGATACTGTAAAAGGGATTAGTTAGTTGCACACCTCTGAAAAATGAAAAAAAAAAGGGAGATATTAAAGAGTTGTGGGGTTCTTGGCAGGACAAGAATACTGACAGTAGGTCTACACAAGAGAGCTTTATTATTGGTACAACGGTCTACTAAAAACTCTAAAAATACACTAAGTTTCTCTCTTTACATACATGTATACAGGATTCAGTTTTGGAAGGGAACGTTTTGATTACATGAGTCTGATTGGCTATAAATCTAAAGATTTGATTGGTTACTACCGGTAAGACTAGAAATTTCCTTGGTTGCATAATCAACTTTATTTAGTTAACTCAGCCCTTGTCTTTGACAACCGTCTGAGCACAGATCCCAGGTCTCTTACTACCAACACACAATACTACTGAGTTGATATACAGAGAAATCAGAAGAATATTTTTACAGATCTAAAACCTACCTTTCACACATATCGAAAACAAACAGGCAAATACATCCAAAGGCAATCGCACCAACTTGAGTCCAGTACACAGACAATCGGTTTCTCTGTGTTTGGTCCTGGAATAACAACGTTACATCTTAATTTACAGAAAAATAATCAACTTACAATACAACACACAAGCAAGATTGTGAACACTTTCAAACAAAAAATATTGGTTTATACCCTGGTAGTTTTCCATCAAAACAATTCTATGTATGGTTCTGCAGTCAAGTACAAGTCAAAACATTCTATATCACCATTACTTTTCCTGATTTTTCATAACTCATACTTGAGGGGTATAACCATATTATTCCCAATACTTTCCTTCATTCAGCTGATAAATACTTGTAACCTAAGGGTTTTGTCACTCCTCATCTTTCGACTTGTTGTGACAAGGCTCCTTAAGTCACTCATATTTTCTCTAAACTTTGCCAAATGAATTCTTGTTCTTGGTTTTAGAGTCGTGTTGACTTTTCCACAGCATTAACACAGTATGGACATACTGGATTCTAAAATGTACATGTCCTAATTTTGACATCATTCTGATCAATATTTGATCAAGATTTTTTTTCTGTTCTTAACTAACAAAAAGTTGGAGTTTCCTTGAACAAAGTAACAGCAAAAGATTAAAACTTTTATTTCTAAGGTGCATTCTATAGTAACTTGTTTGGTTTGAGTATGTAAAAGGATGGAATGTGACTACTTACCATCAAATGTTCACCTGTAAATATTATCCAGAATGACAACAGCATGGAGTAAAATATGCCCTGTCTAATATCACCCATCAGTAACATAAACGGTATGTTGGACCACATTGTAAGCCACTCTAGAGGAACTGAAAAATAAACAAGATGTGCTAAATTAGGATTAATACACTCACATGCATCATGGTTGGCACGCTGTTCAAATAATATCACATCTGGTATTCTTTCAGTAACATTACACAGTATAAACCACTGTCCCCAACCAAATTGATTCAAAACCGATTCTAACTGAATGAATTCAAAATTTGTTCAAAACCAGTTTTTATCCCACTGAGAAACCTGAGCTATTATGCATTTGAATTGATAAACCGTTTCAACCCGATTTTAATAGTTTGAAATGGTTCAAAGCCAGCCCCTCAAGTGGTTTTTCAAACCAATTCAACTACATGAGCTCAAAACTGATTTCCATGAGTATTTGCAATTTTGAACTGATTTCACTATTCAACATGGGGACAGGCTTATAGCATGGTCTAGTATATTTTATTCTCTTTTACAAGAAATAATGTATACAAACATAAGTATCTAAAAGTCAACATACACAAATGATACACACCATAGACATACATGTATTCATTAACTTCTAAATCACCAAGTACAAACACACAAATCTATTTTCTAAAGATCACATTTCAAATGCATAAAACACTGCATTATATAATGACAATACACTCTTGACAAATATGATGACAAATCAACAGAATTTATAATTTTTCAATTCAAAATATTGGCTCAATGCAAAAATAGAAACATTATAATACACTACAAATATTTTGTGGCTCAAAATATCTTTTAGCACTATATTTGTAGGTTAGATACTGCTGTAGTAGATTTGTCTCCATGAAGCCCTACACTGCTAATTGATAGGCCATAAAACTTTATGACTAAGAATAGGTAATAAAGCTGTCAATACCAGCAGCATTAAATCTGTTAACCCACAACTTACTGTCTAAATCAATGCCTGCTACATTTGTACCATAATATATTTGTCAAATTTTTTTCTTCAATCTTGGGTTCACCCCAAGGTGCAAGGTCATCAAGTATTTCAGCTATAAATCTATTAGCCTGGAGTCTTTTACTTAATACATACATACGACAAAGACAGATGGACAAGCGGATGGCTGGACAGACAGACAAACATATAGCCAGACAGGGCGGACAGACAGACATGCACACACACTGTACTACTGCACACACACACACACACACACACACACACACACACACACACACACACACACACACACACACACACACACACACACACTGTACTACAAAAACATCTTTCCATGTAAGTTTTACTAAATTAAATCCTTTTTAGATCTTTAATCAAATTTGATTCTATGCCTACACTGTCAGTATTTTTAAACAGTGCAATCAACGTAGGAAGGGAATTTTTATTACGTCTGAAGCATAAAACAGCAATAAATGCAGACAAGGTAATAAGAAGACATTAAATTGACCATAAAACTTACAGTCTAAAAGGATAAGGGAAATTCCAAGTGCCAGAATGGTTCTGAAAAATGAAAAGCAATCATGGTGACAAAAACTCATGATGTGACACTGTCAATATGTCTGTCCGTTTGTCTGTCAAGGTCTGTGTGTGTGTGTGTGTGTGTGTGTGTGTGTGTGTGTGTGTGTTTGTCTGTCATCAGATGTGACCTTTCTGTTCATATCTTAAACCTCAATCTTGACCTTCTGGGTCAAAATGTGAAAAAGTTCATCAATTAGTCACACACAAGTATTGATATGGTGGGGGGGGGGGTCGCTGGTTCTCAGTTAAGTTGTGCTAAAATCATTAGGTTACAAATTGTGGGTGTTTAATTAACATAAGAAAATTATAACTTTTCTTTTTTAACAAATTTCATATCCATACCTATAATTATTTTGTGCACACCAAAAATTATATATTGATGGCCTTTTTGTGGTATGTGAGCTGACATTGAAGATCTGTGTGATGACGGAAGAAGTGGAATTTGGGATTGTTAAAATTTACAATAACAAGAGAACTGTAAGTGAGAGAAATGGAAATATAACTTACCGCTCCATCAGTACAGACTTTCTGCTTAGTTGACATACTCTCCTCCAAAACCATATCGTTATCATTAACATAAATGGTGTTACAAATGTCTTCAAAGCAAACCACACTTTAGTAAATCCTCCATTCTGGTGAATTTCCTGTACAACAAGACAAGGTTACACATCACTGTTACAAAATGTACTACCAACCCTACACAAGACAAGGTTACACATCACTGTTACAACATGTACTACCAACCCTACACAAGACAAGGTTACACATCACTGTTACAAAATGTACTACCAACCCTACACAAGACAAGGTTACACATCACAGTTACTACCAAACCTGATAGACAACAGAGTTTTAATTAGAATGTAAGATATGTTTGACATCTCACACAACATATTTGGCTACAGATCACACAAACACAATACGGCCATTGATAGAGCACACACACATTATATGTTACATTTAATCTTGCTGTGGACACAAATAAACAGTTTTATGTTTGAATCTTCCATATTCATCTGAGTGATGTTGATTTGTGTTCACAGTGAGATCAATTCAAATGTATCATTTTATATCAGTGTCTGTATTCTGTATCACTCTGGGACTCTTGTGTTATGTGGTTCTGTTATAATCACATAGAATTACACAACTTACTACAATAGTAATATCTTGTAACTTTCCAATATTTGTGTTGATATATTTATGTTCATGGACAGGTAGTCTGATATTGATCAGGTAATAAGGATGATGGGCACTTCCTAACTCAAAGAATGGCAGCAAGTCACAGTTGTATGTATAGCCATTGCTCTCAACCGCCTGCAAATGGAACAGAAATGGACATTGTATATTATTACCATGGAAATACATTTAAAGTTTCACTAGCTGCAAGTGGAACACACTTTTTAAAACTGTCTTGTTAGATGTATACTATGTTCTGACTACAAATGTGAGTTTCCCTTTGAGGTGACATAAAGTAGTAAAACTAATAAGCTGGATTTGGGACTCCATTCACACTGAATTTTTGTACTTGACACAGATCACATACCAAAGTCATCCAATATTAGCATAGCCTTCATTTGTTCCAATCATTTAGCAGCAACTCTAAACTTTAACCCTGGAACCCTCCTTATCTAGGAAACTAAATACACTTACATAATCAAATGAAATTTTGTGTCAGACACAAATTATATGTCAACTCTAAACCTCCATTTGCATCTTGACATAAAGTTAACCTGACTCAAAGTCGACGTTAACGGTTTGTATTTGGGGGTTTTATACTAGAGTCAACTCAACTGACTAAGTGAGAACCCCCCCCCCCCCCCTAATGATCATACCTGACTCGATATTAACTGTTGGTATTTGGGGGGGGTTTTATGCTAGAGTCAACTAGAGTCAACTCAACTGACTAAGTGAGAACCCCCCCCCCCCCCCTAATGATCATACCTGACTCGATATTAACTGTTGGTATTTGGGGGGGGTTTTATGCTAGAGTCAACTCAGAGTCGACTCAACTGACTAAGTGAGAACCCCCCCCCCCCTCCTCATAATGATCATACCTGACTCGATATTAACTGTTGGTATTTGGGGTTTTTTTATGCTAGAGTCAACTCAACTGACTAAGTGAGAACCCCCCCCCCCCCCCATAATGACCATACTTACAAGTGGTTTGCTGAATGTACAATCCAATTTCCTGGACTCAGTAGATTTAGCAATCATCTGCCATTCTTTGTTACCGCTTACACTATCATGGTCACGGTAACCAAGGGTTACATCTAATGTCATGACTGGGTCCGGACCTACAAATAAACCAGGTCAAAGGTCAAACAGAAATTATGATAAATTAAAGTACTAAAACAATAGTGGGTGCCTCAGATGTAGATTCACACAAAGCTTTTATGAGTTTGTTTAAGTCTATGGTATACGACAATATTGCTAACTTTCACAGACATAAGCAAACTGTTAAGAAAATGGGATGAACCTACATCACAGACTTGTCGGCTTGGTGTTTCACTCATTGAAAATTACAGCTAAAATGATGTAGGCTTGGTGTTTCACTCATGGGACATTACAGCTAAAATGATGTAGGCTTGGTGTTTCACTCATGGGACATTACAGCTAAAATGATGTAGACTTGGTGTTTCACTCATGGGACATTACAGCTAAAATGATGTAGGCTTGGTGTTTCACTCACGGGACATTACAGCTAAAATGATGTAGGCTTGGTGTTTCACTCATGGGACATTACAGCTAAAATGACGTAGGCTTGGTGTTTCACTCATGGGACATTACAGCTAAAATGATGTAGGCGTGGTGTTTCACTCATTGGACATTACAGCTAAAATGACGTAGGCTTGATGTTTCACTCATGGGATATTACAGCTAAAATGATGTACGTTTAGTGTTTCACTCATTGGACATTATGTTTTTGACACAGAGCTCCTGAGACATATTTCAACTCTAGACTAACAATAACAGAGACACAACCAACACACCAGGATCCTTTGCCCAATTACACTTTGTCCGAACACTGATAAGCATTGCTATTCTTTCACAGTGCAGTAGAAACAGGTTTCTAATGAAAACATTACACATGGACTTGATGATTTTAATGGCTGCAATTGTTTATTTTCTACCTGATAATCATCATTTCAACTTGACCACTACTTCTACATCCCCACTGTGCATGGCACCTATGGAATTGTTTCTTTTGTATTGGAAGGTGTCTGAGGGTGTGTATTAAATGTCATATCTCATGTGAGTGAAACACCAAGCCCACATCATTTTAGCTGTAAGTTACAGTATCGTTCAATACTTACCTAAGGGATTTTCATGATCATACTCAATAGTAACATCAAGAACAGTGACAATATACTGAAACCAGCGTGACATCTGGTATGGCTGGTTAGGCATCTCTATCGCAAACACAATCTGACTTGCTGTGATTTCCTTTTGAATGGCTTCATCAAAATCTTTTACTTTTTCACATTTATTTTCACCCCATGGTTGGTACCATTGACTCTTGTGTCGATGTCTTCCAGTGTCAATACATTTATTGGCAATGTGTGTAAATGCAGATGTCGGAGAAGGTGCTGTTGAAAAATTTAGAAACAAAGGAAAGTACAAAATTAATGTATGAGCAAACCATAAAAGACTGTACTCATGACAATTTATACTTATACATAACGTTACATTGGGATACTGTCTATAACGAATATATCTCGGTGAATGATACATTTCTATATTCTAATATTTCAAAAGATTGAGCTCCCTCTTCAGTGGGTCTCTATTTCTGTCAAAGAAATCAAGTTATAGTGTGACAGAACTTGATTCATCCCGCTGGTTTGACTTGTTTACAATAAAGTACCAAATTTTGTAAAATTTGGAAACAAACATTTAACAAAGAGAACAAAGAATTTTGGTGACTTAAGTACATAATGTAGGAGTTGAACCTAATGTAGTACAGCTTAAGGATAATGGTATTAAACAGAAGAATTGCTAGAATGACTTTATTTCACTTTTAAACAGACTAATACTACACAGACAATATTCTCTCTCTCTCTCTCTCTCTCTCTCTCTCTCTCTCTCTCTCTCTCTCTCTCTCTCTCTCTCTCTCTCTCTCTCTCTCTCTCTCTCTCTCTCTCTCTCTCTCTCTCTCTCTCTCTCTCTCTCTCTCTCTCTCTCTCTCTCTCTCTCTCTCTCTCTCTCCCTGTTTCTTTCTACCTCCCTCCCTCCCTCTCTGTCTGTCTATCTGTATAAATAAATAAATACATTTAAATAAATAAATAAATAAATAAATAATATCAAAAACCATTCAAAATCATCTACATTTTGTAAAGAGGTACAGGTAACATAATTGCTAGAATGGTTTATTTAAAATTTTAGACAGACTATGATAAAATAACATGTTGGAAACTATACTCATACACTGTACATGTACATCAACAGTCAGCTACAGTTGTACATGTAAGGATACAGGTAACACAAGAAATGTTACAATGGCTGTATTTTACATTTTAACTATCACACAGACAGTATTCTCTCATCTCTCTTACTTTCGAACAAAATCTTGGCAACACATATATCAAAATAAAGTAGCTTCAGCACATCTGGGGACTTCTCCTTAATCTTATGAGATACCAAAGCCATTTACATAACCACTGGTGCAAAAAGATGTTACAAATCGGGTAGATTCATATGTTTCCATTAGATCCGACTAATTTCATCTATTTTTCACAAACCAGAAAAGGATGACTCATCCTCAGACTTTATCAGCTTCAGCTTGTCCTCACTCAACTGAGTTTAATAAAAAAAAATATTTTATGTTCCATTGCCCTTCCATGACGTTTGATGCTTTAGGCACTCAGTGTCGGCAAAGATCAAACAATGATACAACCGTACAAGGGGAGACCCGCCGTCACACATCACTAATTGTGATGTCATAAACTCATATCTTTTATAGTCTACGAAATTACTTTTCTTTGTTGCAGGGTGTAACCATGGCAACCAACTTCCCAACGGGGATGGGAGAATGTGATCACCATAGTAATTGGGATAAAACAATACAGTGAGAAGCGTACTCATTATAACTCACAATTATCAGATTTCCTGGCGAATGTAGAGTTTATAACCTCTGTACAGCTTGGAATTCAATCGCAGACCTACACCTACATGTATACAATTTATGTAGATCTACTGCTATAAGGTTCAGAAATAACATGATTATATGCTGATGAACAGAAAGAGAAAACTGTAAAATTCATATTTGGAATTTGACTTAATTCATTTCTTTTGGCTTACATTGTATATTAATTACATTTTTATGTATATAAACATGTATTTTATTGTGTGTGATATAAAGATTAGAGAGTCTGGACAGAGATAAACAGATAGAGATAGACAAACTGACAAACAACTAGACAGAGTCAGAGGACAACTAAGATAGAAAGAGCGAGACAGGAAGAGGGAAAGAGAAAGAAAGAAAAGTGGTAGAGACAGACACACATACATGTATATAAACATATACACACACAAGTGTAGTCAAATAGAAACACACAAGATAGTGGGATAGGCTTACAAAGCCTAATACACTAAGAGAGAGAGAGAGAGAGAGAGAGAGAGAGAGAGAGAGAGAGAGAGAGAGAGAGAGAGAGAGAGAGAGAGAGAGAGAGAGAGAGAGAGAGAGAGAGAGAGAGAGAGAGTGTGTGTGTGTGTGTGTGTGTGTGTGTGCGCGCTCAGGATAGTATCATGAGAATTACTCAAGAATATTATATTCATCAAGTTAATTATTGATAGTAGAAAGGAAAGATAAGTGCATGTTTTGCGGTTAAACTTAAAAGTATTCAATCTCCTACTCAAAAATTTACTATTATAGTGCATGAAATATACTCATAGAATTATTGACAAAATTTGTTTCTGAATCATGGATATAAGAAAGAAAATTATTAACCTGCATAAGATGAAGTGAATTGGTTTATGACAGAATAGAGCATCTTTTGAATTACTGTATTCATTTTTGGGTTCAAATTACTCAAAGGCACTTTCCATTCTACATCATAGTATCTTCCAAATGTCGGGGGTTTTCACACTGAAGCTAATTGATACTGTTTTCATTCAAGTCTCTATTCGTGGATACAGGATTTCCACTCAATTTTATCAGATATCCTTGAAACTCTGTGTTTGTGTGTGTGTGTGTGTGTGTGTGTGTGTGTGTGTGTGTGTGTGTGTGTGTGTGTGTGTGTGTATGTGTGTGTGTGTGTGTGTGTGCACGTGTACGAAGTAAATATGTACAATGTTCATAGGGTTTGATCATGAGGTAACCTCACATTCAGCAGGGTTTGAACGTGACATAACCTCACACGGAGCCAGGTTTGAATGAGGTAACCTCACATGTAGCAGGGTTTGAACATGAGGTACATGTACATTTGTACATGTAACCCCACATGTAGCTGGGTTTGAATGAGGTAATTTCAAACATAGCAGGGTTTGATCATGAGGTATTAAACCTCACATGTAGCAGGGTTTGAATGAGGTAACCTCAAACAAAGCAGGGTTTGGATCATGAGGTATTAAACCTCACATGTAGCAGGGTTTGAATGAGGTAACCTCAAACAAAGCAGGGTTTGATCATGAGGTATTAAACCTCACATGTAGCAGGGTTTGAATGAGGTAACCTCAAACAAAGCAGGGTTTGGATCATGAGGTATTAAACCTCACATGTAGCAGGGTTTGAATGAGGTAACCTCAAACAAAGCAGGGTTTGATCATGAGGTATTAAACCTCACATGTAGCAGGGTTTGAATGAGTTACCTCAAACAAAGCAGGGTTTGATCATGAGGTATTAAACCTCACATGCAGCAGGGTTTGAATGAGTTACCTCAAAGATAGCAGGGTTTGATCATGAGGTATTAAACCTCACATGTAGCAGGGTTTGAATGAGTTACCTCAAACAAAGCAGGGTTTGATCATGAGGTATTAACCTCACATGTAGCAGGGTTTGAATGAGTTACCTCAAACAAAGCAGGGTTTGATCATGAGGTATTAAACCTCACATGTAGCAGGGTTTGAATGAGTTACCTCAAACAAAGCAGGGTTTGATCATGATCACCTCACATGTACATGTAGCCTGTTTATGCAACTGTTGTGTTACTTACTCTGTTAACCACCATAGCCTGTTTACGAGTGCTGACTGTGTTATTCTATCATACCACACATGCCAGCAGTCAGTACAACCTTTAAATAACTGGTCAAAATAGGAGGGGGGGGGGGGGGGGGGGGGGGAGATACATGTACAAAATTCTATTTTAAAAAATGCTCTGGTTACAGCTACTGGAGCTTTCACCAAAAATTTCTTAAAATTGACCATTTTAGTTACATTTTAGCAGAGCATCATGCACATACAACGTTTATGCTACACAGCAGAGACAGGATTAAGATTGAAGATCATGTAGCGTCCTATCTGTATGTACTTGAATAGCCTACAATATCATTGTCAAGTGTTTTGTAGTTATTTAAGACAAGTACATGTAATTGTAAGCTACAAGGATAAAATTGGACCCTTAGGATTTGGACTGGATTGTGAGAATTATCCACGTAAGATGTGGTTTATCGATTGGAAAGTGTAATAACACTACAGTGGATAAAATCGACTGAATGCTAACAAATCCCTGATGTCAAAATCAATGATACAGAATGACTCATTCTCTACCTCACTTTACATGACCTGACTACAAATTCTTATCCTCATGTTTCTGGGTTTTTCCCAGTCAATGTTGCATACATGTATATCTGTATAGATTTATTTAAACACATGTCTGGGATTCTCTGAAGAGTGATTGTAGTATTGGGTAACAGTTCCAAACATACATGGTGAATGATTTGTTTGTACTAAATAATGAAGACAAAATTTGCATAATAATACCCAATTCGTCATATTACATATTCTGAAACAGTACATATTTGTGGTTGTCACTGCTTTCAGTAAGATTACAACTTTATTTCATTTCCAATATTCTGTACATAGGTTGTACATCGTCATGGTAATTCACATCTATACATGTTCTGTTCATTTCTTAATTATTAGCATGTAGAGAAAGCCATCCAACTTTCCATTTCATTTCAATGTAGGATATGAATAATAAATACCTAATTTGCATATCATTGCAATGTAAGATGCAAATAATACCTTATTTGCATTTCATTTCAAAATAGAGATGAATACTAAATACCTGATTTACATATCATTGCAATGTACATGTAAGATATGAATACCTTATTTCAAAGACAATATAAATAATACATACCTGATTTGCATGTCATTGCAATGTGAAATATGAATAATACCTAATTTGCATTTCATTTCAACATAATATATGAATATTAAATACCTGATTTGCATACCACTGCAATGTAAGATAATCAACTACTTACAATTATAAATTGAACACTAGGCTAGTAGGCACCACAGTACTGTTTCAATATGGAATTTTGAATCAGTTCTAAATCAAATCAAAGTGGTTCTCCTGTCCAAACACGCACTAAAACTGGTTTGAACCATTTTAGTTGAATTGGTTTGAAACTGGTTTCTTTCTCCAGAACAAAAATGAGCAATAGATTTGAATAGATTCAATAATTTTAGCTTTTGTGTCCATTTTGAACAAATTTACTTTGAACTGGTTTGAAACCATCTCACTATAAAAGTGATTTTGAAGCAATTCAACTAATATAAATCAGTTCAAATTGCTTTTCAGTTATACATGTACATGTAAGTGAGTCGGCTTCAATTCCATTTCAAATGTATTCAACATTCCAAGGATACTGTAAATTACAATGAAACTACATGTAAATTCACAAAGGGCATATAAAATGTTGGCACCATGACATATGAAATATTTCACTTGGTAAAGAAACTGTCAGATTTAGGAGTTCTGCTATATAAGTACAGCAAGGTCATATAAAAAGAGAAGTCATTTCCTTTCCTACACGTACCTACATGTATCATGTTGAGACAAATTCAGTAAAATTGTGTGCAAATTTCTAATCTTATATTTAAGAATTTCAGACAGTATCATGGTTTTTTTAACTCAGCATATGTCAAAGGTCTAATGATTATGACAAATACAAAGAATATACCAGCAAAAGAAGAATGCAAAGAACAATGAGATTATCTTATGACAATACCAATCTGAAAACCAATATTTTAAGTTTACATTTTTGACCAAATATCACATTTTTAATTCACCAGAGGCCCTTCATGTAACTATGAAAATCCCTACAAAATATCATTCAGACTGATCTGCCAAATGGCTTTCACATCCCTTCATCCAAAAATTCACTCTTTTCACTCAAATTGTAGGGCTATACTTTCACTAGAAACCATTTTCTGAATCTTAATTTAGACTTTTTTTTACTAAAGTACAATGGTATTAGCCAAACAGGTGTCCCAGGTTCTAACAAGAATGCCACCCTACCCTACATGTACCAGTGGATTACATGATTTTCTCACCCACAATCCTAATTTTGTGTCTTAAAACACAGTCATACAGTCTGAGTCACCTAATAAAACACTACTGACCCTAATAGTTGTTACAAAGTATTTTAAAAATACAATATGCACCTTTTACATCTATAGACTGATAGAGATTCCTAGATCTGATCAGTAACACAGAAATAAACTTTACACCAACTTGATAGAATTTAAAAGCTGTAAAACATGACTAAGACATGATGATGATGTAGCCTTGTAAATCTGTCTCAGTAGACCTTCACTGCACAAACCAAAGATAATTAGCAAACAAGACAGGCTTGAAAACTTTAGTACAGCTTTCACTTGCATGATAACTCATTCACAAACATACTATCGTCTTTAGCCTGTCTAATCACTACATCTCTGGATCTATGACTCAGTTACAATCCCTCTCTACCCAGTTTATCCTGGACACAACTTAAAACTGTTATTGAGTTTTCTCTACCTCCACAGAATGAACTTGATCTTTCATTCTTTGTCAACTACAGTCCAGTTCAAGTTACCATTCACCAGCTCTGTTTCATACAACCATGCAGAAACCAATAAGAACTACATGTACATGTACATATTCTACACATCGATAGCAAGATCACAATGTCTTGCTTCATTTTGTCTATTTTGAAATACATGTCCATTGTAAACCTTTCAACACATCATATCGACACAGACACATGGGTGCCAATGTTTTGATGTCAGCATTTGACATCATTGTGATGGCACTTTAGTTCATTTCATTTAGACACAATGTTGCAAGAAACTGTATACATTCAATCTTGCTTTCTTAAAATTTAGCAGTTTTGCATTGGTTTCTGCATGGTTGTATCAAACAGAGCTGGCAAACAGTAACTTGAAACAGGCTGTATTAAATGTACATGTAGATGTATATCATCATGAGAAAGCCAAGCTACACACATTCAAACAGAAAATATGGAATTTATACCCTGGTAGTTGTACGCCACTGCAACACATGTCCACGATATTGGTTCTGTGGTGTTTGAAATAAGCATTCAGAATCACAATTATTTTTGGCATTTTTTCTTCAATTATGCTTGTGTGGATTAGATTAGATTATTCCCAATACATGTACCTTTCATCGATCAGAAAAAAAATACTTGTAACACACTGAATTTGTTACTGCTCATTTTCGACAAGGCTTGATTAAGTGAAGAAAATTATTGGAGAATAATATCTAACTGTATGCTGGCATAATATATTATTCATAATATAACTCTTGAACACAAAAATTGCATTTTAGTGTCACTGTGAGAATATAGCTAGATTACCCAGTTAGAAAGGTATTTTATTGTAACATAGTAACAGTGTCAGGAAGTGGTAATAATGCAACATGTGGGAGTCAAAAATTACAATACTTATGGAGATCAAACAGACAAATAACAAAGTTCAGATATCCAGGAAAAGATTAAGTCCTAAATGTACAAACTAAATTTACTCAGGTTGCAAAATCAAACACATGTATAACTAATGCATGCATTCAGTCCAGACCAACTCAATGAAGTGTGTGTTTAACAGTCGTTACATATAGCAGTCTATATCAAGTTCTATGAATTGTATTGAAATATATCTATAATCTGAACACAAATTTCGCATTTCTACATTTCCTGTGTCAACGAATTTGGAATGTAACAATTTAATTACAGATGGTGATCACTCACCCTTCCCCTAAGAACAGACAACTGTCCATTTTATTACTACCAATCTACACGCTATTATCAGTAGCTCAGTGTTTACAGTCTGGAATATTCTACTATAAACCTACATGTAGATATTTTTAACCACTAGAAAATTTTGTATTTTTAAAGTCTTCAGCTAGTTCTTAAAGATCATTTTTTGCTAATTACCAGATAGGTACATTGAATTCATGTACCAGAAAGTATTATACTTTTGCATTTGTGTTGTCCAACAAAAATAAGCAAAAATGAATCTTTAACGAAAATTTCCAGGTTTACTGTAATTTGGTGTTACTGTTTTAAGTTTACCATCCAGGAATATGTTTGAGTTTTAATCTGAAGAAGACAACTGTTGCGTTGCCGAAACGTTGGTTTTAATAAAGATCATCAGAAGATTATAGTGACTGGTCAAGATTTCTACCTCACATTTTGCCAACATTTCGATGTACTCCCACACCCACTTCTTTTAACTTCAGTTGTCGTAGTTAGACTGAGTCTATCTCTTCAACCATGTTTTAACCTATCTACTACTACCCTGCATATATATGTTTGCAATTGAAAGGTTTCTAAAAAAAATATTATCGACCATAATGAATTTGGTTGAAAACTGCTCTGAGTGTCTTATTTTAGGAAAAGATGAAATTATGCTGATTCTGTGTCACTTTTAATTCCATTTGTAATTCAATATTTGTGTAATTTTGAGAAGAGTTCAAAATTTGTAATGAGGATAGGAAGTGTAGCCGCTCTGTCTGTCATATTGACATTTATTTCTTATTAACTTGATCAATCAGTTACAGAATATGATTTGATACTCATCAATATAGTTGCATCAATCACAGTAAAATTAATACTTGAAATCATAATTTTAATTTTGTGCAAGGTACTATATAAATATTCATTGTAGAGATGAGGTACTATATCACAGTTATGATAGAAAGAAAACAATTCTCAGGAAAAGCATTATTTTAGTATAGATTTAATGGTACTATTTAGTAGTAACTCAGCACAAACACTGCTTGAATCTTTTGACTAGTTTTGCACCTGAGTGGACCTCAAGTTTTTTTTTTATTTTAGATTTGGATTTATTACATTCCTTGATATCACCAATCCTAGAACTGCTTCAGATTGGATCCAGGATACTTGTCAAGCAGGTGAAGATTAGCTTGCCAACTGTCAATAATTCAAGAAGTCTATGGGCTATTAATGCAAGAAAGAGTGGCGCCATGTCGAAATTGCAATTTTTACATGATGATGCTATCAAATTTTGATATTTCAACTAGACGGAAATGTCAATTGCAAGAAATACATTTTCAATCATATAAATATTCACATAAAAATATTACAGTCCCAACGCCAATTTGTGCCTTCAGATCGGGATTTTGTCTTCCACCCTTCTCATGTTTGACAAATAAGAATCATAATATGGTATACACAAACACCAGTATTGAGGCAGTATTACAAATGCATCCAGTATGTATACTACATGTACATGACTGTACAAACTTCTAGCCTACAGACTAGTTTGGCTAAGTTGTCTGGCTTGACATACATATACATGCACAGGTTCAAGAGAGAAAACGTTGTCAAGCCAAGACGGCTAAGTCTCTGTGCTAGAAACTTTAGACATACATGTACATCTATATTTACATGCACCAGTTTATGAGTGAAAACACTGTAAAGCCTGATATCCAAGCCTCCGTGCTAGAAAATTTACATTGTTACACATACACTGTACATATAATGTACATGTACCGGTACATGCAAGGATTCAAGAGTGAAAACGCTGTCAAGCCAAATAGCTAAGTCTCTGGGCTAGAAACTTTAGACACACTTGTACATGTACAGCAAGCGAAATACAGAGGTACAATCAATATAAAGTAATCACAGGTAAAGACACTATGTGTACTTGAGTCTGAGAGTCCTTCACACAGTACTTATACACATGGAATGAATATACCTGCAAGTGTTTTTTGTTTTTGTTTTTTTGTTTTTTTAAATTTGGTATTGGCGTAAAGGTCAGGGTTTCAATCCAAGGGTCTTGCATCAGTGATATCTTATCATTGGAGTCATGTGATTTACATATGATAGAGGATTATTCTTTTATTCTAAAATAAAACTTTCTATAACTCTGCTAGACAACTGTTTTTCAAAATTTTAATTTTAATCCTAAGCTGACGGGACTTTTAACGGTCAGAGGTCAGACACAACAACTTCTATTCTCAATACAGCAATGTGCATGATAGCCCAGAGACTTGTCTTTGTGTTACTGTATCTCAAGAAGCTCTCAACTTCTTGAGATAGTTACACCAAGACAAGCAACACAGCTTCTTGAGATAATAACACCAAGACAGGACTCTGGGGTACATTAGTTGTAGAACTCTGACCATGGAGGTATAAGCAGAACTGACAAAACAATGGTCAGATTATTTTCATTACATTTGTATCATGTGTACTTTATCACCAGGGATATTTCAAGCCATGCAGTTTCTCTCCTTCAGAACAATGGAAATAATGTGGACTACTTTTAAATACTCACACTTTTTTCAAGTGTATATTTTCTTCTTAAATACTGTAAGTACCAAACGAATAAAACTTTGTAAAAAAGACCTCATATGAATGGCAGTAAAAATGAAATCAAAGCAAAACGGATAATTTTCTTGCTTGAAAACCAAACCTCATACAACCATATGATATTGTTTCTTTGCTTGCTCTAGAAACAGCTAAAAAAATGGACAGATATGGAAAAAATATAAAGACTATTACAGAAATAAGTTGCTTTGTCTAGGAATAACTCTTCATCAAATCCACTAACTAACTAACTATACTAAGTCTTTTCACCAATGTTTCCACACTGTTTGGTAGAAATTCTTGATTCTTTTGATGAGCAATCTCACCTGTATGTTAAACTTCACAGACAATAACGAAGCTGAGGTTGTGAATATAAAACAGAATGATAGTAAATAATAAGAGCTCACTGGCCTGTTCATAGACAGATAAAACAGTGTTATGAAAGACAGGTACAGCATTATTAATAAGGTTACCATTTCCTTGCCTTTCAACAGATGATTACCCCTACATGTATATTGTATTTCGTAACAATGGTCTGTGGAATAATGAAGGACCACCATAATAGTTACCTGGGTATGTATAGTATGAAAGACTAGATACAGACTAGATACTGTCAAAAAAACACATCACTGAAGACTTGTCGATTGTTTTGTACATTCAATTTTTTTTTATTGCAAGTGTATATGTCTGTCTTCAAATGCAGGAATTGGACATTTTCATTCTCATACATGATATTTTTAGCAGTTCATTCTCCAGTACATCATTGTTTCTGTTTTTGTTTGTTTTTGTTTTGCGTTTTCATTTATTTTCCTTTGTGATGTGTAAGCTTAACTATTGTTTTTTTTCATTATCATTTTGTACTAATGAGCATAAATTACTCAAAGTTAATAAAGAATTGAATTGTACATGCTGATGGGGTTCTATATTTTGATAATCATTACAATCTAGCCATCAGTAATTTTTATTTTTTCTTCAACATCCAAACATAGAGGATGTATACATTTTTACTTTATTTTTTCATTAGGCCAAAAAAAATTGTTTTTCACACCGACCCTATACTTTTTTTTATGTATTCGAGAAAAATAATAATAAAATCGTGAAAATCATGAAGTCTCACAAGAAATAGTGAGTGCGGTAACTGACATCAACTCAAAAAGACAATATAAAATTGTTCTTCCAATCTGTAATGACTGTACATCTGATAGGAAGAAATAAACAACACGGAGACCATTTGGAAAACAATGGAAAACCTGAACTAGACACTCACACATGAAAAAAAATATATAATAAAATAAAATAAAAAATCTACCTACCCCACCTATTTTTAAATTGAATGTAAATGGAACCACACAATTTTTTTTACGCCTTATTGATACTATTTTTTTCATCAGAGCCAAAATCTAGGGTCAATTACGAGAGAAAAAGACAAAAATAAAAAAGATTTTAAAAAAGTCATAGGTAAGACAGTACAGCTGAAAACAATGTGTCAACACTTACCCAACTTTAACATGGTTTATTACCTTGATGACAGAAGACATACTTAGTTGTTTTGTGTCCACATATTTACATTGTAAACTTATGTATGACCATACAGTACTCTACTTGGAGTGGGTAAGGTCACTTTTGACACCTTCTGACAGTTTGCTCTGAAAACTTAAGACCTACACTTAGAGAATCAGGCTACCTGGATTGACTATGTAATTTGCTAGTACTGGTAGGTTCAGCCAGATAGCCAAGTCTCTAGGCTACAATAGAATGTCTTTGTTAAATTTCATAAAAGACAGTTCATCACTTTGCAGTATACAATGTTTAAACCCCATTTTGAAACCTCCGTGTTATTTTGTACCTACTAAATCTATGTTGTATGTACACTAACTATACATCTAAACTATCTTTATAACAATATATTTTAATGTTTAAACTATTTTTTTTTACAAATTTATTTAGTAAGTCATTATTAAGAATTAATATTTAAATTGCTGTTTTTGTTAACTGTCATTTATTATAAACTCAACAAACAGAAATCACAATGGAATAAATTCAAAATTTACATTTGTACCTACAAAGTATGAATTGTAATAAAATTAGTACACTTTTCTCATTTACAATTCGTTTTCCACAAATCATTCACAAACACTTAAATTTGAATGAAAACAAACTTCCTACAGGGATTCCATGAGTCATCCTCTGGAGAGAGTCGAAGACATCAGTAAAAAAATTATGACACGTTTTTCCAAGGTTATGGGAAAACTCTGACTGGCGGCATTTCACTTTGACCTAGAGATCGGTTATTTTAAGGTCACTTGTATGATTTTATTTTGATGACTTCCTCTCGATATTCAATTCTGAACAAAGTACATTCTTATTTTGCCTGTGGTTGTACATGGCTTGGCTTCTGTGATTATTTACCAAAATGTGTAAACTAGCTGTTTTCGCAAATGAGTTTGCCGCATTTTGAAAGAAACTGCAGGAATGTGAAGAATCTTGCCATTTTAAAAGTAATTCTATTGTTAGTAAGGATGCAGTTGTTCACAACACTCGGCTATAGTGTCGATAACTTGAATACTATCGTTTTAAATTTCAGACAATTGCCTACGGAAAACATCACAGCGTCATCAAGGAATTTCACAATTGTCGGCTTTAATGTCGTTTCAATGAGACAATGCACCACTAGTGAATGAACAGACACATTGTATCGCCAACTGCTCACTTCAACTCAAATGTCTGCAGGAACGTTCCGAAAGCTGTATAAATCGTAAAGAAGGCCAGACGGATTACTTGGCCTAAATCGAATATGCAGCAATTCTACATTTTACGACGGTTTTGATTAGATTGGATATGCTACATGCTTCACTGGTTCACCCAAGAAAATTAAACCAACGCTGTATCATTTTCCAGAAATTGGGAACAGGCATTCGTGTCACGGTGTGTGATGGAGTTTACTCACGAGTGTAAGTTATAGACTGGTTACGTTACGTGGTAGATTTGACAGCTTCGGAGTAAAGAAACGGCACTGTTATGATTTGACATTAAATTCAACCATCCAGTACACTAAAACATTCGAATTGCCGATTACATACGTGGTGTTTACCTTTGCAAAGCACGCGACGTCTAGCTGAGACCGAATGTAAGTGTGAAGGCGACGCCGACACTGACGTCGACAAGACACAAAACTTTGTCATTGAAAGAGTTCTACTGTACTCACCGATTAGGCCACCAACCATGAAGAACACAATTTGTACCACAAGCAGACCGATCCCCAACGCTATCAGCTTCTTAGTACTCAGATTTTCAAGCACGGCACCTGCCATATCGATGATCGTTCTATGTTATCTCCTTCTTTCACGCTGTTGTAAAAGATACGACCCCAACTCCAAAGTTCACCTTCTTATAGTCTGCGATCGCGAATGCAATGAGCATGCGTCTTCGGGAGCTGGTATAATCTTTGCATACATAATTAATTTTCTTGGCATCGCCTCCGATCCGCGTTTGCCCTGTGAGAGCTCGTCAGACTCAGACTAGACGCAAGTCGTATATATTGTACTAGTAAAACCAGTAACTATATCAAGCTTTTATTGCCTATGAATCAACATAAAGCGATCTTGAACTACTGTAGGAAGGAGCAGTTCGCTGGGGTCAAGGCACATCCGATCCGCTAGCTATATACAGCAAAAATTCAACTATTGAAGAATTTACTTCTAAATTCAAGCTTTAATATAGTATTTTAATAATTTGTGTATTTATTTTTTTGGGGCGTGGGGGTGTACGGGGTGTACGATATCTACTCTTAGACATTTCCCTCGCGATAGTACACTTTCCAATACAACAAGCTATATCATCCCGGCTTAAATTATTCCTAAAAGCATAATTGATATACTTTATATGAAATGTAATCATTCGTGTTGTGTATTGCTAGTTGTGCTCTCGGCTCGCTCGGCTTAATGTCTTTGAATTATACTTTACACACTTATAGCATATCATATCATAGGCATAGCATATCATATCTATCATATCATATTATATATCACATATTTCAGAGAGCTTTTTCATCTCCTTTCTAACTCTAAGCGCCACTGAACATTGTTTTCTTGGATATTTGGCGCTATATAAATTTATTAGATAGATAGATAGAGAGATAGATAGATAGATAGATAGATAGATAGATAGATAGATATCATATCACATCACATCACATCATATCATCTATCTACATTCAGCGGCGAGTAATCAGGGTTTTTTCATGTTATTGAAATCTTGCCTTCGGAAAGACTTTTGATCTAATACATTTGCCATACATCCTTGCAATTTGTGACAATTATCCACATGCCTCTATAAAGTTGCCAATGTATACTTGTCGGTGGATCCGGAACGCACGCTTATCATGCATAGCATTGTGAAAATACGGACATGTAACATGCATGGCGTAAATATAATAAGATTATTATTCTTTGAAATGGGGTGACATATTTTGGTTAGAATGTAGTAATGTCAAATTGCGGAAAACGCAGCTGGTCAAATGAAATTTGTGACTCGTACCACAGGGACACGTTAAGTTTGTATTAGAGGATATATATATATGTAGTATTACATTACTAATTCAAACAATATTACACATGTACCATGACGTGTCCCTGTGACTCGTACATTGTACTCCTGATAACGATTGTTGTCTAGTATATCTTGTTTATACACGTACGTAACAATCATCATGCTTTAAGTATATTTTCAGGAATATAATTATGGTTTATCTTGATGACGTCGTTTCCATTGCTACATTAATTTTTAGGATAACAGAACATAAAACAATCACTACAAACCATAAAAATCATATAAACACAATTAATATAACGTTTTCTTTTGTTTTCGGTTATGATTTTTATTAATTTGTTTGTTTCCGTTGATTTTATTTTGTTTTTGTTGTTGTTGTTGTTGTTGTTTAGGGGTAGCCTGTTTACGACGGTGATCTGTGTGTTCCGATAGCTCTTATCGGAGTTACTGATCAGCGACGTCAACATGCGCGTGTCTGTCTGTCCGCCTGTCTGTCTATCTGTCTGTCTGTCTGTCTGTCTGTCTGTCTGTCTGTCTGCATGCATGCATGCATGCATGTATTTATGCATGTATGCATGCATGCATGCATGCATGCATGCATGCATGTATGTATGTATGTATGTATGTATGTATGTATGTATGTATGTATGTATGTATGTATGTATGTATGTATGTATGTATGTATGTATGTATGTATGTATGTACATGTATGTGTGTATGTACATGTGTGTGTGTGTGTGTGTGTGTGTGTGTGTGTGTTTGTCAGCCTGTACATCATGGAGTTTATTAACTCATTTACATGACTAAACTAGACAGTACACCAACACAGAATCACCAACTCAGTATAATTCAGTAAACTTATTAAAGGTATATGCCTGATTTTCAATTACACAGTTTGATGTTTTTCTTTCCAATTGTCTTGCCTATTCCAATATCTTACAACAATATATTAGTATAATTTATAATCATGTTCATATATACATCATGCACATACCTACAGTAATTTCAATGTACAAGAGGTTTCATATGATCGTGGTGGTGGTGGTGGTGGTGGTGGTGGTGGTGGTGGTGGTGGTGGTGGTGGTGGTGGTGGTGGTGGTGGTGGTGGTGGTGGTGGTGGTGGTGGTGGTGGTGGTGGTGGTGGTGGTGGTGGTGGTGGTGGTGGTGAGGGAAAGAAAAGAGATGCCTTTAAAATTATGATGTGATATGGCAGCGGTAGTATAAAGTGATTACCATAGATTCTAATACTCGCCCCTTTTTGTATTTGGCAACATTTTAACATGTATGAAATGGTTGAAAGTCGGAGGATCATGCTGCAGAGAAAGGAAATTGAGAGATGGACACTTTTAATGGAAAACGAAATCTGGAAGGGTCACATTTATAAAGCGACAGACTCCAGGTCTCTGGCCTTGTAATTACTGAAGACCCCCTTATTGCCTCGAATGATCGAGTCACTAACCTAAGTGACATCGTACCTGCTGTAAGCGCCACGCAAGTTGGGCTATATTAATTTCATAAAAAGTAATGACAAAAGATCAATAGAGAATATCTCGCCAATGCTTACACTGAAAAGAATCACGGTACATACATGAATAAAATAAATAAATACATTGTACATAAACATTGCTACTGTCTGCCACTATAAATAAATTCAAAGTTGTAGACACTTTTACAAAACAAGTATCGTACGCAACTCGAAATTTGTTGTATGTTTTCAACTTAAAATAAGACCACAATGACAATAATGCAAATTAAAACAACAATACTTTAAAATAAACTAATCTTAATTTGACTAGAGTAAAAGGCAAAATTCCTGCACAGAAAGTTACCACGTATGTAAAGTAATCACATTTGTCTAGTACAGTAGTAATATTATTATCATCCATGAAGCTACTAAATACACCCAGATATTTGAATAAGTCGACAAACGAAAGTTTAAAATAATTAATATCCAAAAGCAATAGCAGGTGTGTTCAAAAGCCTAATATGTTTGGGCATGACAACCATACAAACTCCTTTTTGCTAATTATAGATAATATCGTGTTCGATACCATATAAATCTCACAAACATGAATAAACTTACATTTGTAAACACTTACTAAAAGGGCTAAAATTTATATATATTATAATACAGAGGCCGGTGACGGTGCTTTCTGAATCTTAATAAATAACTGACAACGTAAATGTTTTTGTGTACTCTGACCATCCTTAAATCGAGTTTTCCTGGTCTAGCCTATGCAAGCGACTTTGACTTGGCCTGGAAAGTTTCATGTTATTCAAGTTAGTTTTCAAATTGCATTCTAACAATCGACCAATTTCACATATTTTTTATGCAGATTTTTTTTTTTTTTTTTTTTTTAAGTATGATTTATCCAGATGGTCAGACAGCGATAAGTCTTTCAATTTCAATTTGGAAGAAGAGAAATTCCAAAGGGCGCCACCATCGCCAGTGTTATTAATATTTTGTGATGTCGACTGACCCTATTTGACCTCTCTCTAGTCCTGCATGTTCACGGAAGTCATGTGAGAAATGTGTCATACAAGTTACGTGATGCGATATTTTCCACCGTAGTTTCCGTTTATTCTAAAGTTCATTAAGCAGTATGTGATCGTTATACTGGGTTGAATCAAGAGGAAATTCAGTAAAAACAGCGCGATCGTCAACGCCAATCAACGTGAAAGTTTGTTTGTATACTAATTTGTTACAACGCGTGTGTGTACTTTCAAGTTCACCAAGGTCAGCATGTCTGTACAACAAGCTACCTTGAATGACTCGGTGACCAAAGTTTACGGAGAAGAGTCACCCTTGCTCGGAAACCTGAGAGTCGGTAGCTACGACCGGGATGATTTATTGTGGAGTAGTAGTGGGGGATCGGCGGAGTCAACGCCGGTACCTCCACTCAGGCTTCTGTCGTCGACTTCAGTTGATCCATCGTATCGAACCGGAAAGAACTCCGTCCTTGGAGCTTGCTTTATAATGACGAAAGCATGTGTTGGTGCGGGTATATTGGCTTTTCCCGCTGCCTATGGGGCTGCAGGTGGTATTTTGTACTGTGTCATCATGCAGGCAGTAAGTTGGCTTTTACATGATGTAGTGACATTATATTTTAAATTTATAATACCATCAAAACAAAAATAGATTATAATTATTGCTCTCTGTAGTGTATGTATCTAAACTCATATAAATATATTTAAAATCAAGAAAATAGTTCTATTTATTGTAGCCTATTTCATTGTAGTGTTCTTTAATAGCTTTATTACACTTATGTACCCAAATAGAATTCTCAATTTTCTGTGCAGTTGTAATAAAGGTATATTTAATCTAATCTAATCTAATCTAATCTAATCTAATCTAATTTAATCAATTTTGTCAATCATGATTTGAATATACGAATATGACACCCTGGTTCCCTACCTGCCCACCAACCACCCCACCCCCACCCCATCTGTTTACTCCATTTTAGGGAAACAGTGACCTCAACATTTTTTAAGCATAGACATCTTTCTTCACTGTCTCAGCAGCTTTAGACATGGTTGTTGTGAAGCTGCTATTTCTATTGTTTCCCAGAATGCCTCACCCCAGTGTACAGCATGTCTCTTCTGAGCTAAATTTGCCAATTTGAATAACTATGTAATAGAGATGTTGCGCACTGTAGGACTGACAAAAAAAACCAACATATTTATAGGGCCCCTATAACTGAACAACCATGTAGCTAAGATGCAGTCTGCTTTGCCTTTGTTCTCATATATGAACCAACCACCAGTATCACCCTCCCTGAAGGTTCAAAGCTCAACAATTCACAAATGAAAAGAAGGGATTGAAAATGTATGCCACCTCTTCTTGTGCTTTAGCCATTCAACACTACAGAACAGAACATTCCCCCTGAAATCAACACTATAGAAATTTGATTGATTGATTGATTGATTGATTGATTGATTGATTGATTGATTGATTGATTGATTGATTGATTAATTGATTGATTGATTTATTGATTGATTGATTGATTGATTGTGATCAGTTGATAGTTAGCATCACTAAATATGTAAAACAAAGGTGACTACAACTTTGTTGTTACAAGTGTAGCTAGATCTAGATAGTTCAATTGTTCTCAATTAATTGTCCTTTTCATAACTTTTTGTTTTTGTTTTCATAATTGTTTCCTTTCTTTTATTGACAGATCTGTGTATTGTGTGCTGGAATAAGTCTGATTGTTCTGGCCTACTCTTCAGACAAGCACCAAACTGTAACATTTGAGACAGCTGTAGCATCATTGTGTGGTAACAAAGTCAAGATGGCCTGTCTTGTAGTTATCATGGTGTATGGTTTGGGTGGTTGCATCACTTTCCTTGTTGTACTTGGCGATCAGTTTGACAGAGGTAATTTAAGTCAGATACAGTACTAGCCGTGATTTCTAAAATATTATTACATATGTACGGCTTGCACCAGTACATGTGCATATAGCTACTAGTGGTATTTTGCATACCCATATTCAAATGATATGCAAATGATATGCATATGATGACACAATCATTCATTTTACACAAAAGCCTGTCATTACAAAGTATCGTTTTTACAGAAATTTGCTGTTTTGGATAAATATGTAATAATAACAGAACAGCATACAGTATGAGTTCCAGTTCCAGAACTTGTGCTTGCTGTTTTTTCCTGAGCCTCCATTTTTCACAGAAAAGTACAGCCACAGACAACACTGCAAGGACTTGTGCAAATACCACAAGTACATCATACTTGCAGTCACACGTCATGGCCCAGTATACCCTCTATGCCAATATCACGTGCCACTGACGCACACAATTTCTAGTGACACACCAAAAGTTGGTTTTCTCCTATCTCTTACTATGTGGTGACTCACAAGAAATGCCAGTTTTTATCGTTTCAATCAAAACAAAATTTGGCTGTCACTAAGAGGGTACACTACATCATGGGTTCTAGATCTGTCATCAGTGTTTTATTTAAGGGCGGTAAGTAGGTAAAATCTACCAGGGTTCCCACATCATTTTACCGGGGTTCCCCTCCTAAACTATGATACATTGCATGGGAAGCACTACCAGTTTTACCTCTTTCCCCCTTTCTGTTACCGGGGTTCCCAAACCTTAGCAAAAACACTGGTCATAATGTGCATCAGTGCATGTGCCATGTACAACATACTTTTGGTATTTGTCCAACTGTGCAATACTGCAAACATTATCACATACCTGTATGCAAATGAATGCATGATTGATCTATGTACATAAACACACATACATAATTAAAAAAAAAAAAATTTTGGTAAGATGTATTTGCACGAGACTTGCTCATGAAAATATGGCCACAAAGTACATGGCAAGCACTCATGCAAAATCAGAGTAATATCTGCCACACTTGCAGTCATGTGTCATTGGGTTTCAGTTCCAGTTGACTTTTTATTAACAATGGTTTGTTTCACAAAGTTGAGGTTGCTGTGAGATAACTGTAGTCAAGTGATAAACTTAATATTATCTTCAAAAGGGGTTCATTGTTACATACAAACATCAAATCTTTTGAATTTCTTTGATTTGATGTAATTTAATTTACTTGAGAATCAACATCAATAAAAGTAGTATTTTATGTATTTTGATTCAAAATAAATTATTCTTGTCCCAACAAGTTCAAGTTCATCATTAACTGTGATACAAAATAATTCTATACACCTGCCTGAACTAGTTACCACAGGCATGTTACCATGGTTACAACAAAAGGTTTCAAATTACTACCATTTTAATTAGAGACATTTTTTGTGATGTAGAAGTAAGATGGCCATGTGTATAAAACAACACACAGTGCTTTACTCTCAAACTCTGACGGTATGTTGTGATCAAAATAAATTGTCAGAGTATGCCACCAGATACATAATTGCAGACCTTTATAAGAGATACACAAAGAAAGACTAAAAAAATGCAGTGTAAATCGAAAGGGAAAATTAGCCATTTGAACTGATATGAAAGGTTATTGATATCGTTGGCTTTTTGACCCTTTGTTTACTAAAGATTGAGATATGATATGATATTATGTTAATGCATAGAAGTTGGAGAGAAACTCTTTCTCTCATGTCTATGGTTAATTAATACATGAAACGATTTTGAGAATAAATGTCCCCATTTTGGGTATTTCCTGCAAGGTTTTACAGGAAGCATTTTGGGACTGACAACATCAATACCAGGATACCCCAATTTTTTTGTCTTCACACTTTTTGTAATTTTATGGCTAAAAACATGTCAAGTGTAGTTATAGACTTCTTTACACCATTGAGTAATCATTATGTTACCAAGGTGCTCTGATATTTTGTTACTTTATCACCCAAAATCATGTTTAAGTTGACAACAGTAATCAATACAGGTGTACTGAAGGCAGAAATAAGTCCTACTGTACTTTCCTGTTTAAGGAGCACACACAAAGCTGTCATTCTCACTGAACACTGATAGCCCTTCTAATAGTGGACTCACAATGACATTTGATTGGATTGGATTTGGCAAAAAATATTCAGAGATCCACAAACAAAAAGGGATATACAATTCAGATATACAACTCTATCACATTTGCAGGAAAGACAAAAAGATACAACACTGAATACCTTTGGCGAGGATGACACAAACAAATTTTAGCAATTGTGGTTCTGTCATTGATTTTTCTCTCTCTAAGCAATAATATTTAATATGTAATATCTGTTTGTCTTTCAGTGATGGAGCTAATTTTTTCAGACACATACTACTCAGAACATTGGTACATACAAAGGAGATTTACCATATCAATAACTTCAGTTCTTTTCATTTTGCCACTGTGCTTTCCTGCAAAAATTGAAGCTCTAAAATATTCAAGGTAAGGAATAGGCTGAAAGATTTGTCACTGTCGGTGCTCCTGTTGTTCATTTGTTGGTGGAGGGTCTATGTGTGAATCTAATCACCCTGTGATCAAGATAGTGTAAACATTGGAAGTCCCAAAACAGTACACGGGGGATGTCGGTGACTGAGCGGTTAGCTTGTATGCCTCTTACCTCTGCAGCCTGGGTGCAAACCTGTTGTTCATTTACCAATCAGTTCACACAACAACAAATCTCACAGTGACGGTTAGGATGTACAACTCAGGTAATCGAGGTCTTGGTTTACTGACATAGACACAAACTAAACCTATTGCTGTTGGATGTGGTAGATTACATAAGTGGGTGATAGCGTTTCCTCTGTTGTGTGAATCTAATCACCCTGTCATCAAGATAGTGTAGATATTGGAAGTCCCAAAACAGTACACTGCAAGTTTAATTATGGAACACATTTTCAGAGACACCTCCTTACTGAGACTAATTAAACTAACATCATCCATTCAATATCTTAGCTATGGTGTATCAGTGTGTCATGACAATAGTTTTAGTTTGTGTCTATCTTAGTAACGAAGCCTTGATTACCAGAGTAATATGTTAAAGGTAAAATGATCCTTTGTGGATGTAAAAACGCAATCATTTTAATTGCATATGAAGGGGCTGTCTCAGTGTATCAGTATGAGATAGTACCAAATGACAACCAGAAAGGGTAAACAAAATGATATACTTCTAAGCAGTCCCATTGAAGTGTTTATTACCTTCAGATGAATGATGATTGTCCTGGAGCTGCAGTTTGATAAGACGAGAATAATAGTAAACCAGTTTACTGAGGGTCAAAAGGTGAGACCCAGGTCACACTGCAGATCAAGTACTAGATGGAGACTGTCAGTGAATCTGACAAAAGTGTCAGCTTTATAGTTTTCCATATTTGCATATGCCATCTTTGTTGAACATTGTAATACATAAGATAAGATAAGATAAGATAAGATAAGATAAGATAAAACTTTATTTCAACCGTTTAGAAAATTTTACATTTCTAATTTGGTATTTAAAAGAAATAAAGTTAATAATAATCTAAGTAAATAACTAAGTTATAAATATGAAAGTATAGAATAGTTCTAATGTTTGTCTATTTACTACTATTCAGGTATATGAAAAGAGCAGTTATAATATCCTTATGTTTGGATTGTAGTATATATGTAAATAGCTCTACTCCATCTAAATGTATAAAGTTTGGGTTTACAGTAGTAATAATATTAAACATTTTTTGTACTTGTTTTGTATATAATTTACAATGAATTAGATGATGTCTTTCATCTTCTATTTCTTTACAATGTTTACATAGTCTGTCTTCCACTAGTGTTTTGGGTTTTGTATGTCTACCCTTCTCAATGGCAAGTTGATGGCAACTCAATCTAAATTTGGCTATTGTTTTGATGTGTTGTTTATTGTTCATTACTTTAATGTATTCTTCTTGTTCCAGGGAATTACATTGTAATACATGTCAATATCAACCAAACCTGGCATGAATGTCAAAAACTGTAGTTAAATATGTACATCACTTTATTTCATTACCTTCATGGGGGGGGGGGGGTTATGTCTTTTCAAATTCAGGTTGTACAAAACTGAAAACTTGGAAACCAAACCCTGTAGAAATATCCTGTCTGACAAATCCCAATTTTTCAATCAAAGAAATAGAATCATTATTTTCCACTGATATAATCCCAAATGGTATCTCGCCCACTTCAAGTGAATAAATCACTAAATTTGCAAAAATGATACTGGCAAGACACTGCCTCCTGTACTGTGGTAATGTATATAATATACCTATGCCACCATGAGGTTTGATGATTGCCCATGAAACTGGTTCATTGTTAGTGTTGTAAACTGCTAGACTCTTCATATGTTGAATCATAGATGAGAAATATGATACAGGAGGAACCGGCCAGTGTTGTCTGTTTTCTTGCAGTAGTAAAGCATGTTGACTTTGTAGTGGTGCAAGCTTCATTCCAGTTGGAAGTGGCTGATGAGCAACTTGGCGGACCTTTTCCTTGTCATTGAGTGTATAGATATGATACGCCATTGGCTTATGCTTAAAGGAGTACTTCGCACCAATATCAGTGACCATTTTCAGCTGCGAATTTGATGTGATCTCAAAGTGTATAGGATTGCTTGTCCAGTCTATGATGTTACATTCCTCAAGTAACATTGTCAGCATGTCATTGTTGGATGCATAGCAGTAATAGTTTCGACCTGTTGGTATAGTGTTGTACGTACCACAGCAACACAGAATTGTGGTCACTTTATCCATGTTATGACAATCCGTGTAGATTTCAATCGATGGCCATTTCACTTCATGGCTGTACTTGATCAGCTGGTAGACTTGCACACTTGCTGGCAGCCATTTTGTGAGTGTCTTCAGAAGTGATGGGATCTCCTGATGAGTGATTTTGTATGCCATGATCTGTCGATAATTACCAAAGAGTGCACTTTTCAGCTAACAAAACAAGGCTGTTTGTGACACACAAGCCAGCTGGGTTGAATGCTTTGAACAAAAATATGGTTTTTCGTACCGGGGGTCGTTCTACATCATGACAACTCATATCTATTTCACTGGTTCTGTGGTGCTCAAAATATGAAAACATTCCAAATCACCATTTCTATTACTGAAACCCTAGCTTATGGAAATAGGAAGCTATTGTCATTATATCAATTATACCATGGCATGAGCCAAGTTTGACAAAAAATATGGAACATATGCTCTTGTCGTTCTACTGGTGCGTCTGTGTCACGTCATGACAACACTGTGTATGTCACTGGTTCAGACCAGTTCTCCAGTGTTCGAAATATGAGTAAAACGTTCAAAATTGTCATCACTTTCCCCGATTTTTCTTTAATATTACTGACGCTGGTATAATTATGTTATTCTCCAATATTTTCCTTCATTCAGCTGGAAAGTACTCGTGACCTAAGGGTTGTCACTATTCATCTATTGACTCGTAATGACAAAGGCTCCTTAGGTCACTCATATTTTCTTTGGCTGAACAAAGAAAAATATTGGGAAATATTACATCTAATTACATGGCATAATACAATTGAACAGACTTTTATAGCAGTATATATTTGCAATCATTCACTGTAAAATATTTGCTTCTAAACAGCACTCCTGTACATGTCAGTGTAGTAGCCGAACTGTCAGCAGAGGCAATGTTTTTTATAATTGATATTTGCCAACATTGTCAGCATTTAAAGCAAAAAGTATCAACCGGCCGTGATTCCAGGTTGATTATTAGTGAACTTCATCAAAAAAAAAATTTTGTAACAAAAAAAAAGCAGAAATAATTTGAATTGAAGAATATTGGAACTAAATATTTGTTTATTGCAGTCACTTAGACCATATCCAAATGTTTAATACAAAGATTATGATAAAACATCTTTTTTCATTCATTAAACATGTGTTGAATAGCCAACCAATTTTGCACTTTCTCGGTTATTTCACTGAACCATGTATGCGTTGACATCTAGACAGTAATACCTACAGTAGGAAACAGTCTCAGGAATAAAGAAAAGAAGATAAATGTAGAACTATGTATGTAAAACAAATAGAAGCATACACAATCTCTATTAAATACCAAAGAACGTTGTAAAAACTGTAGCCAGTATTCTGACCAAAACAGCATGGTCAATCCATGTAGCCAAGTCTTTGGGACTAACAGCAACTGCAACAACAATTTTGTGGTATACTTACCTTGAAAATGTTTAAATAAGTATTTCTAGACAGATGACAGATTTTCCAACTGATTTACCATGTCTAGTATGCATAAATCTATTAGTGTGACTTTATAATACTGTGAGTATACATGTCTGTACATTGATCAGTTACAAAACCAGTTGCCTTGACCTTTCACCTTTAAAGGATACAGCTAGGTCAATTCCTTTGTCAGTGATGGTAAACAAACTATTTGTGCATATGATAATGTCAATATAAAAATGTAGTAGTATAGCATAGTCTATGTATTAAAGGTATAGTTGCTGTGACAGGGTGCCCTCACATTGGTAAGCCCCTTTCACATCTGTATAAGACCCTTTAGTTGATACTCTGGGGTAAGTCCATCAATGGGGGCTTCCTGGTATCTTGCAGTCTCTTCCTGGTATCTTGCAGTCTCTTCCTGGTATCTTGCAGTCTCTTCCTGGTATCATGCAGTCTAAGTTCAATAAGTACATATTATACAGTACAGTACAATACAGTGAAGTACAACACAGTACAGTGCAGTGCAGTGCAGTGCAGTACCGTACAATACAGTACAGTACAGTGCAGTATGGTACAGTGCAGTACAATACGGTACAATACAGTACAGTTCACTAGTACTGTACAGTACAGTACAAAGTAGTGTTACAGTACAGTACTCTATATTTCATTAGTCAATGCAAAATCCACATATGAATAATACATAATTCATGTCCAAAAATAGAAATACAACAAAGTAAACACTGAAAAGTGTAATAATAAATATGGTAATTTATAAACTATGAATACAAATCATTATAATTTAGTAAACAGCAAAGTGATGAATTCCCCCACACTGGCTAGCAATAAATCTAATTCCAAGGTCCCTTATAATACTTAAAATATTTGTTCATCTGATAGATTTTGAAGGTTTGCATCATATATGAAGATTTTGTATATCTGGCATTAAGTATGTTGACATTATAGTACACTTTGGAGTTTATCACAAACAACCTCCTGGTCAGTACACATAGTACACATGTCGTTCTTCTGGCGGTATATGTATCTTAATTTTTCAATGGGTGAATTGAATTTTTTTTAAATCCAAAATAATAAACCTTTTCCATCCAATGTTTAATGTAATACAACAGAGTGGAATATCAAGAGAGAGAATACTAAGTTGTGTATTTAAAGTCAGGTGAATTGTCAGTATTTTTGATAATCAGGTAAAATCTACCAGAGTTCCCTTGTAATTTTTAATACTGGGGTACGTTCCCAAACAAAATTATGGTATAATGTATGGGAAACTATTTAACTTTTACCCCATGTTACTGGGGTTCCCCAACCTTAGAAAAAAAACACTGTCAGTGCAAATTTCCATTTGTTGATTGGTTGATATTGCCCATGTGACTATCAGAAATCAGTCTGGGCATGCTCAGTGGACAGGGTTAAAGGTCAAAATTACTATGACTATTAATGAATATCAGATACAGACCCCATAATTCTATGTTGACTTAGCTTTAAAAAAATCTTCTTTTTTTCAGTTTTTTTGGAGCTTTGGCAAATATGTATGTGACACTGATCATCATAGTTCAGTACTATACAGGAGACTATGCACCACATGATCCGGTGAAGTCACAACTGTCATCTTGGACAGATGTCTTTGTAGCTGTTCCTGTTATCTTCTTTGCATTCCAGGTGAGACACAATTTGTAACTTTAACAGAACACTGTAAACTTGGAAACCTTTGCTAAAGATTTATTAGTCTAGTCTCCAACAGGCGAAGCCCAAGAGGGACTAAATATTACATTGGGGTTTGTCCATGCATATGTGTGTGTATGTGTGTGTGTGTGTGTGTGTGTGTGTGTGTGTGTGTGTGTGTGTGTGTGTGTGTGTGTGTGTGTGTGTGTGTCTGTGTGTGTGTGTGTGTGTGTGTGTGTACATCCATCCATATCTGCCTGTATCTCTGAAAGTTGACTTCAACCAAACTTGGCACAAATGTCTGGTACAGTTGGCATAGTACCTTATTTGTCTTAAAATTCACAGTGCAGACTTAGAAATTCGTAAATATTAGTCTGTGGGAACTAGTGGAAGATGTACAATCTAAGGTTTACGGTAATGACAGCATCATTTTAGTCTAGATCTTATGCCATCTAATAAAAAAGAATAACTGTTGCCGTGTGTCAAAATATAAACAAATTTAATTAAAATTTCTTGAAAAGCATGCTAATGTGCGAAGGATTCAAGCAGTTTGTGCACTCTATTACGGCTGAATATAGAAATAATATAGTTTTTCTTGTGAGACAACACATAGTAAAGGATAGGGGTATAATATTTGGTACATTGTAAAAAAACTGATATACATCAGTGACATGTTGAATTAGCATGGAGAGTACATTATTGCCAATAGAGGGTAGTGGTCCTATAATTTTTAAGATTTGTCTGTCAACATATATACTCATGTTTAGACTTAATTCTTGTCATATTGTGTTCATCAAGAAAATAGGCACACATTTGTGTGC
Source organism: Glandiceps talaboti (assembly GCF_964340395.1). Classification (NCBI taxonomy): domain Eukaryota; kingdom Metazoa; phylum Hemichordata; class Enteropneusta; family Spengelidae; genus Glandiceps; species Glandiceps talaboti. The sequence goes on from NC_135554.1 coordinate 18,891,343, forward strand.
AGAATTACCAAAATGGTACTTTCTATACATTTTGGTTAAAATTTTATTATTATATTTTTGGTCACATTTTCTTTACAGTGTCACCTGAGTTCAGTTCCTATTTACTGCTCTCTAAAGAAGAGAACTGTGGCAGAATACACAAAAGTGGTTGTTTTGAGTTACATCGTAATATTTTCCGTCTACACTTTAACTGGTGTGTATGGTTATCTGACCTTTGGAGACAATGTCAATGCCAATATTCTGTTGTCGTACAGATCTGGAGATATTAAAGTCACAGTTGCTAGGATAATGTTGGTGATATCAATATTGACTGCATATCCTATACTACACTACTGCGCAAGGTATGGAGAACTAGTACAGTACTAGTTTCCGTTTTCCCACTATAGCATACTGGTAAACATCTTGAACATAAAAAGTAAAAGTTTTGCGTTCAAAAAACTCCTCTCTCTCTGTTAAAATCAAAATTGTCAACGGTCACAATAAAAATTTTCTTTACAGAGGTTAAAATTTAGCCATATTAAAATCCAACATGGCCATCAAATACTGGGAAAATAACAGATTGGTGATTTCCTTGATAACAATACTGAGACCCGTCAAATCTCTTTTATTATTTCAAAGGGACCAGGAGCAAGATTTCATATGGCAAACTTTTTGAGAGAATTGAAGAGTTTTTATTTTAGGGAAATTCAACCTTTAAGTGCATCTAAATTTTAAACACTGAATATTGTTGTATAATTTTAAACAGTCACTCCATGATAGAGGGCGCTGTTTGTGACCATGTCACAAAGTGCATCTTTTTCATGCATAGAATATATACAAGCGAGGTTTTAATATGAAACATTATTTTCCATTTACTTTTCAGAGCTGCATTACAAGGAATACTAAAAGACAGTGGTGGGATGTTTACATATTTTGTCACATTTAAAGAAAAATATTTTAGAATCAGTGCAACTCTTCTCTGGTTTAGTGTGACATTATTAGCTGCATTATTCATCCCTGATATCCTTAAAGTTATATCCATTGTGGGATCTTTTGCCTCTGCATTTATTTTGTTTTTCCCAGGTAAGGATGACTCTTGCATTCTAACATTTATTTGAAATACTATGTGATCTTGGGACTTTTACCTCATTACACATGCTCAAACAATACTGAGGCTATTGTTTCAAGAGTTATGAAGCTCCTAACTGTGTTTGTTTCCCAGAATGCCTCACCCCAGTGTACAGAAGACCTTTCCTATGCCTGATTTGTGAATCTTTATAACCCTATTTTAGCGCATATTGTACATTATTTTCTTAAAGACAAATGTCCCGTCAGACTTCATTCTGCCTTATATACATTTGTATTGATTACTGCTATCAACTTAAATATAATTCTGTGTGATAAAACGACACCTTGGTAACTTACTTGACTTTTAAATCTAGTAAAGACAGTCTGTATATACATTTGGCATGTGTTCAACCATTTTGATTATTTCCTACAAGGGTTTATGGGAAAACCAGTAGTTATTACATCACATTTACTACAATCACTTTGTCTTGACAAATAAAAAAAATAAATGGGAACTGTTTTGAATTAAACGATAATGATAAAGTTCTTCTGACTCGATGGTGTTTGATAAAATTTGAATAATAATTTTCACTTTATTGTTGTAGGTTTGTGTCTTGTACAGTGTGGACTTCAAAGTAGTGCCAAAAGCATACACGTCAACAGGTTTCTCATCAGTCTTGGCTTCATCTTCACAGTTCTTGGTGCCTTTATCTTTGGGGAGAGTCTTACAATGGCTATTATGAAAAACATTGAAGGAAGTTGAACTGATTCCAGTAGTCCTTCCCATCATGTAGTTCAACAGAATGATTTCATTAACTCATAGCTGGCACTCAGCATTGGTGTTGGGTGTAAGAGACATCATAGGGTACCAAAAATGACAAAATGATGAATCTTTCCATCTACCCAATGTGCAACACATGAAATGTTTATTACTCAAAGCATACCACCATATGAAAAAAAAAAACTGCATGACATGTACTTGGATGAAACAAAAAAGTAACATTGTAAATTAAATAACCATAGATTTTTGGTCTAAAATTGTGTATGAGTGTTGGGGGCATGGGTGGTACACACTACCATTGCTGAGTACAGGTAACCCACCTAGACTGTACTGATGTTATCAGTCCAGGCTTATCAGCCTGTCCTAATAGACTGTAGGCAATGTGTAAGCACGGACAAGTAAGTTTCTTACTTGTCTGTGGTGTAAGTTAGCACAGCAGAATCAAAGCAAAAGATTCCCACCCACTGTGACCTAACAGACACCAGATTAGACAGCGCCACAGCGGCTGATCTGTTAGTCTAGTAACCACCCCCCCCCCCCTAGAAATTATCGTGCTAATTAAGGTTTTTACCATTAAATGGTGACGTACATTTACAGTAAAATAGAATATAAATGTATTGTCCATTAAATCAAATTTATACAATGAAAATTTTCTTTAAGCATAACAAACCAACACATCCAGCAGAGAACACACTAGTCTAGATACTATATGCACAATATTCCATTCGTACTACTGACAGCAGTAGTTTAATACTATTGGAGTATTGATACATGTATAAATATGATGATGTTATCGTGTCCTCACGTGACCTACTTTCAGACTGCAGGCTGAATTTGTAGTGAGCTGTGTACTGTATTTTTTGTAAATAAACTGGTCTTCACGAGAAAGGTCATTATCATTATAAATATGACACTGTGAGAATATGACAGTAAACTAACTGATGAAGATGTCTGAATTATTTTACTATGTAGAACAGTGTATTTGAGATGTTGTTGTGTGCATGAACATCAGATATTAATGTGTCGTTTGTGAAACAACAGAGAACGTCCCAATGCTGTCCCAGGCACAATTAGCATATTGTAATCTAGTTGTTATCTGTGGCATCAAATCTCAAAATCTCTCTTCACCCTGTCTAGCTCAATGAGATATCACAAACCAAAAGTTGTTCATGCAAATGAGTTAACCCCTAACTTTTAGAATGATGTAAACAATAGATAAATAGCATTCTGATCTGACAAATGTACAGTGCACCATATTTTGACAATATGTAACACACCCCCACCCCCACCTCCTCCCCCCATAAACACTATATTATTCATATTGGACAGAATTCTGTGATTGATTAACAAAAGCATGATGTTAATGACTGTGTGGATGATGACTTTTTTGAATATGAAATTCCATCTCGGTACCTCATTCAGCTAGATGTAAAAAAGATATTCGAAGCCACACATAACCCCTAGACTAAGCATATTGAGGCTGGACATAATACTACACAGTATACATTTACATGGTTGAAAATATTTATTTTTGTATTCTGATTTGCATTTGGTTAGATTGCCATCTTGTAAAAATCATTATTTATTATAAACATGGACAATGGTTTAGAGGTTTTTTTTCCTCCAAAGTTGACGAGCGATGTAAGTAGGTTCACTTCATTGCCCAACCTACTGTAATTAAACTGAGTAGCTGCAACCTGAAATTTTCCCTTGAAATGAAAAGACAACTGGAACTTCACGATCAGTTTGATTCTTTGCAAATAATATTTTATTTGAATATCTGTAGTAAAGTTATGATAGCACTTTGACGAGTGTTTTGAGTTTTTCTCTGTTAGTGTGGACCGTTGATTTGTATATTCTAGAGTGGAATACACACACACACATACACATACATAGTTACACACACACACACATGCACGTGCATGCATGCACATACATACATACATAGTATGTACTACATACATACATACATACATACATACATACGTACGTGCCTATGTACATACACATCCACTCAAACATCCTTGGTATTTGCACTCATAATAGTACAATACTGAAAAACATTACTACATATGATACATGTATGTAATATACTTAATACATGTATTCAATCAAATCACGTGTCAAGTGACAACAGTGACAACCTCACTCCTATAAAGTAGGCAAAAGCCATCTTCACATCTTGACTAAATTAGGCAATGGGAGTATAAATTGTAGTCAAACATTCATTCAATGACATTTTCCTGTGTTTTTTATTTGTTTATTACAACTGCAAAGACAAGACAGAAAACTACAAATTTGTTTTTCAGGCAAATATTTATGATATTTGTACACTTATAAAAATCACTCTCAACACAATGTTTTGAATTTGGTCAGTACAGAGTACACTCCACCTTATGCTATGATACAAATTTACATTGTATCAAGGCAAAAATAGAAAATAAACACAACCACATATATGCCACAAAACAAGGCACACGAGAAATAGTCATAAAAATGATTTTGCATAAAACTTTATACAAGAATGGACGGATCAGCTTATGAAGTACTTTATAGCCAAAATGATGTAGGCTTGGTGTTTCTTTCATGGGACATTACAGCTAAAATGATGTAGGTTTGGTGTTTCACTCATGGGACATTACAGCCAAAATGATGAAGGCTTGGTGTTTCATTCATGGGACATTACAGCTAAAATGATGTCTGCTTGGTGTTTCACTGAGTCATGGGACATTACAACCAAAATGATGTAGGCTTGGTGTTTCACTCATGGGACATTACAGCTAAAATTATGTAGGCTTGGTGTTTCACTCATGGGACATCATTTTAACTATATATCTTAAATTATGAATAGCATTTGTAAAGCTGTACTAGATGCAACTGGGTATCACCTGTGGGTAAACATAATTTTTGCAGCTGTAGACACGACACATCAAATCAAGATGACTTTAAATCCACACCCAAAAATCAGCACCCTCAACGGTGATCCTGAATTCAACCTGTTTGTGTACTACTTATGAATAATATTGACCACTGTTTAACATGTAAAACCAGTGTTGCAGCCAGAGGGGTTTTTTGGGTCATTTGACACACATTTTTTGGACCTGGCCAACAATTTTGGAAGTGATGGGTCATAGATGACCCACACTAAAATTGTATGCAAATATGTTTAGCAAAATGATGACTACGCCTATACTATAGCAACAACCAAATGATCGCATATACTGCATAACAACAAGGTTGGATAGGCAACTGGCATAATCTTTCAGTAAATATCTAGCATGGATCAGCATGTGGGTAAATATATTTTTAAAACTGTACAGTTGTGCTACAACTCCATTGGTGCTTTTTTATAATGTCCCAAAAAATCTATGATGACCCAGAAAAATGAAAGTCTTGGGACACTGTGTCCCACTCTTTAAAAAGGCTGGCTACAACACTGTACAACGTCTAATTATTGTTTCAACAACTTTTAGTGAATATGTTGTGGTTGTCTGATCGAAAAATCATACTACAGTTTACAGTTTTACCTTGGTCACTGATTAAAACTGAGCTTTCGCTGAAGACTTAAACTTTCCACTACACTACCTAGTAGTATAATACTGACCCCTAATTAAAAGATATATCTTTGGTTATTTGACGAAAAAAATGTCCCAATTGCCGCTAGTGCGGCTATAAGGTCGATCAGTAGAAACCAGTACGGATTCAGTGGGAGATGTTATAAATTCTCCTCATCACCTCACTAGAGGGCAGTGTTCATAAACATAACAAATGGAGACTTCCTTGTCTCCAGAAGCAAAATTGCAATCAATCTATTGCAATCAATCTTTTCTGTATATCTTTCTTTTGTTCTCTAGCCTGTATTTGTTTATTTTGCTTCCTTTTAGAAAATTGAAATAAATATCTTTAAAAAAAGATTACAAAAAGATCAATAAGAGACACTGAATTATCGGTTGTATGACTGGTCCTACCTTTTCCACACATATTCAACAAAGTCTCTGCAACCAATGTAACATTACATATAGGCACACTTGGTAGAAACTAAAAGCTTCAACAATGTTCAAGTTTTGAGTAACTTATCAGGCTTTCATATTAAGCCTTGAGAACTGCTACTTCAGTAACAGAAACACAATAAAATACATCACTGTTGGGTCGTTATGCTTTTAAAATGAAAATAAAAAATGTGAAGAATGAATAAAAACTGTTTTCATAAATATATGTGGCCCACTGGTGAACTATATACACAGCAAACAAAATGGAACACTACAGAGATAGAGTCAAGCAACTCAGGTTTATACTCTTTGCATAAATTAACCATGGGGAGTGAAAAAAATTGCATAATATGCAAATATACTTTTTAATATGTATATATGATAACATTGGTGATATGGATAAGTGTAGCCTGTTACAGCACTATGATACGTTTGCCTTATCCACTGGGGTCTATGGTTAGGTTTAGTTTCCATATCATAATCGGTCTTATCGTGTGGATACAAGAGCTAAAGGACAGGAGTAACAGAACAGTGTCATAAACAGGTTGGGATAAGTGTAGTTGTACACTTATTGAAGTTCAGGGAAAGATATGCATTTAGTCATATGTAAAAGATACATTTTCTCATAACAAAATGATTATTCACAATCTCTTGAGTTATAACTAAATAATTTCAATGTTGTATCCTATTGGTAGTCTATTCCATGGTTAGTGTTTTAGTCTATATTACCGGTAAGTTTACCTTGTTTTGCATTTTACTACATTCTATATGTATGTTTTTGATGTTTTTGTGTTGTTGCAAAACAAATTCAAATGTAATAATAATTTATCACACTTTATCTCAGAATACTGCAAAGTAAAATTAGTTAAACTTATACTGCCAGCAATTACATTTCTTAGAATGGAATGGAATGGTGTCAGTTGTTTTTGACTTGTGAACTGTTTAAATATTATTTACAAACTTCTAAATGAACACATGAATTAAATAGGACACAGACTTGGCCGGCTTACACAGTGTTGTTACAGTATAATCGTAAATGGAATATCAAGTCTCTGGTCTGTCGACTGTCTCCCCTTATGCCTCCATGGCAGCAAGTAACTAAGTTTCAAAGTTTAAGTTTGTTGACACTCTGTGATAAACTGGGCGCATTGGTTGATGTATTCCTCTCTGTGCTTCGTTAAGTGTGCGCAATGTGGTGTATCCTCCCAGCAAACGAGACGAACTGGCACTCCGCTCTTTCTTCGCTGTTCAGCAAAGCTCTCAATGTCCGCGAACGGAACAATCTCGTCCGCCTTCGAGTACAAGAAGAGTTGAGGATACCGACCTTTGTCTTGCTCAAGTGCAGGCATGTACTGTCGATACTCCACATCCCATCGATGTACCGCTGGTATAAACACACCAAGAAAACGTACACACATTGCATTGACAACAAAGAGGACAGCACATGCATATCTAAGAATAAAATTGCTACTTTGCATTGCGGTTACTATAGCGCTTGATGCACCGGTAACAGTAGCTGGGGCCGGTGAACTGTCGAATACAACCCCGCCGACCTTGATTACCGATAACTTAGGATCTTTGCGATGGTCGTGGAGAATTTCGGTGATGCATCTATACAGAAATCCACCGTTGTTACTAAACACGTGGAAAAAGATTACATTTTTCTCTAATCCGAGATCAAAGAATAAATCGACGATTTTCGAAGCGGTTTCTTGAACTTTTGCCGGTCGAAGAAAGGCATCCACCATCGGAAGAATGTATCTTATTGTGGCTAACCTCTGTTGTTGATATATAGCAGCGTACTTAGCAAGATGTTTGTCCTGGCAACCACTCCATCCAAGAAGTACAACGACCGGCTCATTTCTACTTTCCACGTTACCATCGTTACTGATACCTGTACTGTCATTTTCCGGTGGAAGTGCCGGTGGAAAGGTAACGTAGAATTCCAGGTCTTCTTCGGCCGCCATTTTCTGGAGCCTGCTACTCTTACGGACGAGTCTATTATCCTTAATTAGTAGTTGAGATACTTACTTAGCATACCCATATGCCCATGGTACACATATGTCAGTAAATCTCTGAAATATAAATATTTATTGTGGTACAATAAATCATATTGCCTCTTGAAATTCATAGTCATGAAAAACAACGTCAAAGCATAATAACAGTCTTGTCAAACGTGTGCCACGATTAGAAAATCCCCCTACAACAAAATCGTTTTGTCTAAGGAAAAGGGGTATCACCTTCCCATAATGCATCAGCCCTCGCGCATGCGAAGTACAAGCGATAGCAACAACAAAACAAACTCACGAAATGTCGGACGAAATTGAGTCTAGTCCAATGTAAATGATAGTCAACAGGTGAAGCGATTGCAACAGGGTCATTAATCTGTCGAGAAGATAATACAACTTAAAAATTGGGAAATAGTATCCACGACCAGTGCCACCAATCTACGAACTCAGTGAAGTTCTAGTTCTTACACAGTACACTACCCAGACGTACTATTACAACTGCAAGTGTAATCCGGAAGTATTCAAAAATGTCCAGTGCAAAGCAAGCCACTGCTGTATCTAAAGCAATGTCAGTGTTGCAAGAGTGGGATAAAGGCTCAAAGACAACCAGGAAACAGATCTTGTTAAATTTTGTGACACAGAACTATTCGAAAACAGCACCCGAATTGGAAGCAGAATTTGCACAAGCTGCGAGTTTATTTCTAGCTCGACTGTCTGCCTGGCTTCGATTAACGTATCCTTTTCTGACCAACTCCGTGTGTTCGTTTAATTATTCTGTTCATTTTTTTAATATAAAAGTTGCCTTACATAACTGGCAGTGATTATATTCCGTTGTTGGGTTCTAATTTTGTAAATTAGATTCTCAATTTCACTTTATTTTACAGCATGCTATTACAATTTTGATATATATGCACCTCAGCCTTCAGGTAAAAATTGTTCATTATCATGTCATATGTGCATAGATTAATTCTGACTTTACATGTTCAGATATCCCTGGCCTCTGTTCTCAGCTCTAGTACTAGTATGTAAGTCATAAGGCTCCTGACTTCAGACATCTCAGCATGGTTGATGATGATACCCGTCAGATACCATGTTGTGTATGTGTTACATTTTATCTGACAATAAAGTTATGATGTCACACGTTCCATAGCATAATTGTAAGATGACAATAAAGCATTGTTATTATGTTCATGTTTTATCAGTATTGCAAAATTATAACCTTAACATGTGCTTCTCCAGATACATGGTTGGGACATGTCTTAATTTACAGCTTCAAGCTATCACTATATTTATATCAGCATCCAGTGGGTAAGTCACACTTAACATTACCCCTTCTGCCACTATTTTTCATCAGAATTGTCATGCAAGTGGATGCCCCAGACCAGGGAAAATAATGATTGAGTACTCATCATGGATACTAGGCCATTCCAGACTGCGAACAGGAAATTGAGAATACAGCACCCTTGCTGAAATTAGGGGTATCATCACCTCATTGTACTGTTTCTTAAGAGCTTTGTCCCTTAGTATTCTGTAGAAGTGCAAATCAGGGACGTTTTTTTGTATTGTTCAGACACAGAGGAAAGCAGCAGTGCTCTATGATTAACCAAGTAACCTGTACCATGTATACCCCCAAGGTACACACAGATGGGATGTAGAGTGCCACGATGGCAAATTTTGGAAAGGTCTTTTGCATACACCAAGATGTCAACAAAATTCATGTCAAATAACTTCTTGGGATGCGTTCCTAAACAAACTTTGTTACATCATTCTTAAACAAAATGAACCGAATTTCTAAAACTGATCAACCATGTTATTGACTTTTAACTTTGAACACCAGAAGTATTTTCAATCTACATCATTACAGAAGATTCTAGGCCTGAACAGCGCACCTAGTGGCCAAACTGTACAATCTTTTGTCTTTCCAATATCTCAAATATAATATATGTTTTTATTATTCAGCTTTGACTTTTCATTAAAGGCACAAACTCAATATAAAGTACATTTTTTGGAACTTTTTTTTCTTTCTACTAACATGTGTCAAGTCAGAAGAAAAGCACCATTCTAACTAGTTTATTCTTTCCTGCATCCTTTTTTTACAGGCATAAGTTTCTGGCAGAGTTTCTTGAGGTGGGTGGTGTACTAACAGTGTTAGAAATATTAGGACTGAAGCAAGCTAAAGAAGAAGACAAAACCCAAGCACTTAAATTACTGCAATGCATTGGTAATGCAGGCAGAAAATACAAAGAACTTATTTGTGAAAGTTATGGTAAGTATCAGGTAGAATGACACGCCTTTCTGTAAAGATATTGGATAATAATCATGATTCCCTTGTCTGATATGGCAAAGATGTGCAGCAAAGCAGTTTGCAGGAAATTATATGTCTAAAACAACTGCTATGGTTCCTACAAATTACATTATTGAAAAGAAAATAAGCAGAACTATTTGTAGCAACTGAGTCTGACAATATTATGGACTTCAGAAGTGAAACATTTGGAAATTTCACAAATGAGGCCTTGGTGCAGCATTCAACTGTCGTCGTCAACACTTCCAGCTACTGATGCTGTGAAACAGCACTCCTAGTGGCCAAACAAAGGCAATCTTTTGTCTTTTTGATATGACATATGTTGATATGGGTAAAGAATCAACAAATTGCTTTAAGATTATTAAAGTCATTTGTATTTGTGTGTGAAATCAGGTATCAGAGCTGTTGCAGAGTGTCTAGCAAGGTCCAAGTCGGAGGAAACCCAAAACCACGCCAGGAATTTACTCCAAATGTTAGCTCAAGGCAACCCTAAATATGAAGTCCAAGTTTACAAAGGTCTTATTGCACTCTTACCGTCCACTTCACCCAAAGCACAGCAGATGGCAGCTCAGACTCTAAGGATTGTACAGGTATGGACACTGTCCTATCATATTAACCCCAAACTCCACAAGTTTTCACACAGCACCTCAAGATTCACTGTCTGACTTGACTAGCATCATGTAAACTCTTTAATAACACCATTTTACAATGTAGCATGACAGTGTTAACCAGCATGTGTTAGCAATTGTATTAGATTAATGCATGGAGCAGTCCTATTATAACACCAGACTAGCTAAGTAACTTTAACATCAGAATGATACTGGGCTAGCATATTGAAAAGGAATTTGTGAGCTCGACTATAATACACTTTCAAAGAAATTGTAGGCAAGTTGATTTTTTTTTCACATGTATGCCATAAATGCTTTTAAGTTAGTGGCTGACAAATAAACGTAATCAATCATACTTTTCTGCAAGTAAAATACATGACTCCTAAATACTTGTTCCCTTCAGTGTAAAACATCTATAATGAATATTCATTGTTCAACCATGAATAATCAGTTCTGCTAACTCCCATGAGGTAATTTCACCCATAGCATGCAAAGAAAGCCTATAAAGACACAAGATCAAATTGATGTTTCTCATGAATTGTTGGTGATTGTAAAATCATGAAATGACTGTCCAGTACCGGTACCATAGTTTATTAAAATGCCTTTATTTCCTTATTTTACCACACTTATTATTATTATTATTATATGAAACATTACAGTCACGGAAGTAAACAGTCAGACTGTTTATAACATATTTCTACTTTACTTTCAGCCAATAGTGGGCCAAACTAACCCTAATATTGTTGACCCTCTGTTGAATCTGCTGAAGACTTTACACTTAGAAGTACAGTATGAAGGTAAGACACATTGTAACCAGAAATTTCAGCTATAGTTCATTATACCATACATGAGCCAAGATGTTGTCTTTGAACAGAATTACCTTGGTCTTTCTACATCACAGTAACCCATGTATACATCACTGGTTCTGAGGTGCTTGAAATATGAATCAAAACATTCAAAATCTTTCCAGATTTTTCGTAAATTGTGTTTGAGGAGGTCTAATTATATTATTTCCTGATAATTTCTTCATTCAGCCGGAAAATACTCCTGACCTAACGGTTTGTCACTATTGGCCTAGCAACTAGTAGTGACAAGCTTGCCCCTTAGGTCACTTGTATTGTTATTGCAGAAAACTATTGGGGGAATAGAAAAGAACCTTGTGAATTCACTACATTTGGATGTTAGATAAGAAACATATTGTTTCATTCACTCTCACTTATCAGTACAGAGCAGGCATCCATATTATGATATAGGCCTTGGTAGAAAACTGCTGTTATACATAGCAAGTGACCACAAGAACTAATCTGGCAGTCTACATCACAACCGTGCTATATCTCTTTCTTTTTTTTCAGCTATTGAACTTATCAAAGACCTAATGAAGTATGAAGTTCAAGATCAGTTGCTACAAGGATTAGTTCATAACCTCGTCCCTGCTAAGGAAGATATGATGAGAAGACCAGAGATATTAAATGGTAAGTTATCAAATACAGGAAGATAATTTTTACAGGGTTCACAGACTAGTTATTTCTGTATGTACATTGTCAGCTTGTATTGGTTTATACATGTATATATAATGAGGAGAGTGAGTCTAGGCATTAATCAGAATCTTTTCATAACACAGAGCTTGATAAAAGCAAAAGCACTAGCACATTGCCTGTGTGAGGGCGCTAACATGGCTTACGGCAATATGTGCAATGCTTCATATTCTGCTGTATTTATTACAGACACAGACAGACAGACGGAGGGACAGAGAAAGAGAGAAAGAGAGGGGGGACAGAGACAGAGACTAGAAAGAGAGATACAGACAGACAGACAGACAGACAGACAGACAGAGGAAGGCATACACAAATACATTTGCATAGCTGTCACCCAAGTCATCACTGAATCTAGATTTTGGAAGATATTGCATATTGATATTATAGATATTGTTTTTTAACTTACACAGTAAACAACCACCCCTGAGGTCTAGTTTGGTTCAAATCACAAGCAAAATATCCCCCCTCCCCTTTCAGACCGTCAGAATTTTCACAGCCCCCCCCCCCCCCCCTTGAACTCTCAATTTTTTTCACCCCAGCCTAAACAACCACTCTTCTGTATTGTTTGACTCTTACAGATCCTGATGCACCAGAGATGAAGCAGCCTCTACCAGTTTTTGTGCAACAAGCAGCTGCAGCTAAGGTTGTTGGGTAAGCATATAATAGTACATGTACTAGATGACCTGACCCTAATTTTACCCACCCCCCTAATTTTGTTTGAGTTACAAAACAGACGAGGGTATGCAATTTTTTACTGTGCCCAGTGTTCATCAGTGTATACTCACATACCCCTTAAACCCTTATGTTTCTTGTTTTGTTTACTCTGGGTTGGGTTACAAACAAGCTGGAGCACACAAAATACATATACAGTCCCAGTGTTCAGTCTTTCCGTGATATTGTAGAAATCCCTAACCCTAATGTTACTTGTCAACCTCATTCCGTTTTGAATTACAAAACAGACTAGGTTACCCATCATGACTGAGAGTAGTGTATATCAATCTTGCCAACTACCAAATGCTATATTTTTTTATTTTCTACAATCATGCGTAGGATTTGATGCCCCTGGTTGTATTTTGAATGTCCAAAAGTGCAAATATCAGCTTGAATGTGTGAATATATGAACATTTATTTAATGATTTGTAGAAGCATCCTATGATGAGGTTTCTAAATGTATGCACATTTTATTGTTCACAGTATACTTGTCAAAGAGTTTGATAACTTAGGAGAGAAGTTAATCCAGATGCGTGTAGTCCATAATCTAATGATAGCTATGGGTAATGAAGACCATGCAGATAGTCAGAGACAAGCCAGTATAACATTGGAGGTAAGTTGTTATCTTTAATATCTGTCATTATATTATGTCATATTCATAACTAAGGTGATCTAAAAGTCTACTATTAAATGGTAAAACTGGTTTTAATAAAAGTTGTCATCTCTGCAATAAAACCAATGATGGATGTAATTAGAATCATTAATGGAAATAAGAAAAGCTTGGATACAACAAAAGCTTGCTGATAGATGGCATGGCTTGCCTTCTTTCTGTTTATCTGTTGCTCTCTCTGTGTCTCTCCGTCTCTGTCTCTGTCTCTCTCTCTCTGTGTCTTTCCATCTCTGTCTGTGTCTGTCTGTCTGTCTGTCTGTCTCTCTCTCTCTCTCTCTCTCTCTGTGTGTGTGTGTCTCTCTCTCTCTCTCTCTCTCTCTCTCTCTCTCTCTCTCTCTCTCTCTCTCTCTCTCTCTCTCTCTCTCTCTCTCTCTCTCTCTCTCTCTCTCTCTCTCTCTCTCTCTCTCTCTCTCTCTCTCTCTCTCTCTCTCTCTCTCTCTCTCTCTCTCTCTCTCTTGTCTCTTTTGCCCACTTCTTGCTCACTCTCACATTTTCTCATAAATTCTGTCACTCACTCATTTTCTCTGTTGTTTTGACAATTAATCTTCATTTTTGATAAAGTAAATAGATAACACTTAATTAGACAATATTGCAAGAGACAGTTTTTTTTAAATCTCTGCATCTTATTTATCCCAACAATTGATAGTGTGATTTCTAACATTGCTATAAATGACAATTTCATACAAATGCTGTCTTTTTTATTACAGTTCCTAGCATCCTCATACCCATTGGTGGATGAACATGTCAGAGATGCCATGGGCGAGTCCCTCTATCAGGCCTTCCTTGTAAGTACCAGTAAAAACTTGATAAAAGAAAATGCACTTTGTATCAGTAACATCAGCCAATTCCAAATTTACTAGTATATTTCTCAAATGTGGGTTCATCTGTAGAATGACATTTGGAAATGATTGAATTACCAATGCATTTATGTTATATAAGTGAGAAATTCAAAAAAGTTATCTTTCTTGTTATTTTTGCTGCTTTCTATGTTTGTGTTTTTGGCTTTCCCAACCTTTTCTTTTACAAAGAATGTCAGTATTGTTAGTAATACAATAGTAAGACCTTGAAGCTGCATTTTGTTGTTTGCTGAATAAAGCTGAAAGGTGCAGGTGATGACTACCTCTGTTTGGGAACAGCACCCTCAGTGGCAACCTTCAGTCATTTTTAAAGTCAGCAGAATGGCTCAAGGGGTCGAGTGACTAAACTAGTAATACAAAAGTTGTTTACGTGATTTCATGCCAATAATAATCATTGTTCTGTTCTAGTCTGACCCTGAAGCATTGTACCTCAGTATGGATGCAGTACAGGCCGATGTACTCAGATCAAATAAAGTCAATATTCCAGGCAGTGAGTAGTCTATCCTCTCTCATTTCTACCTACTATAACCAATAGCCCACTGGCTTGGCTATCTGCCAGGCTTGACAATTGAATGAGCCACTATGTTGGAGACAGATAGGGCTACGTACTTTCATTTTAGATAATACCTTCAACTTCTGTACAAAAATTTCCACACCATTTATTGTAGGACAGTTTTATATTACGAAGTTCAAGTCCTTTGAGTAAAATAAATGAAAATCAGCAGAAGTTAAGTTATAATTTTATAAAAAGACACTGATACTGTGACATGTCACCCTTTCAATAAGCAGGGAACTCAAGTAGATTTTCCCTACTTTTTATCATGGTGAAATCCCAGGGGTGAAATCTGTGTGTGTGTGTGTGTGTGTGTGTGTGTGTGTGTGTGTGTGTGTGTGACAACAACTTGAATACCAATAACATCATTGCAATGAAGATTGAAAAATGGTGGACAACCCATGACCAAATGACAAATCGCATCATAAGAAATAGATGGAGATACACACCTATGTATAGCATAGCACAGAATAGCATAGGTACTGTACATGGAACAGCAATAACAGAACAGAACTTTATATGTATTCACCAAGTGTGTCTTATATGATATCCCACTTCTCTGTATAATTGGGTTGGAAAACACACCCAATGCAGACCATTGATGATTCTTCATCGGAAATTTTCTTTTTGTTTCCTTACTACAGTTGTTGAGATTGTGGAGTAAGAAATGGGACAATGTCAGGATAATACTGCATGGATACCAACTACTTGAATACTTGGTTTGGTGTTGTTTCACCTTATTTATTTGACACTAATGTTACCATTTGACAAATTCCATACTACACTTATAACAACAACAACAGATGTTAAAATGGTGTGCATGGAACCAGGAAATCAACTGTTGGACGAGTGGCTATTGAAGATTTTACAACCATTGTGTTTGGAGTTCAAATAGAACCAAAGAATGAACTATTGGAGACATGAAGTTTTTATAGCAATCAGAAATGCTCCATATAGTTACTTTTCATTACTGTCATTACTGCATCATTTTGCCATTCTGAACACATAAAGTAAATTGGGTGTGTTTTAAGATTGCTTCCTTGTGGTACCTTGTTTCCCATGTCTGGTCCAAATGTGACTTCAAGTCAGAATGTTATCTGCCTTCACATTATGCAGATTATTTATTTGATCCTCATGTACAAATGCCCATATTTGGGCAATAATATATACAGCACAAACAGAGTTGCTGTGACATTTCATTTATGTGGTATGTCATCTGTTTCATTCACTCAAAGTACTTCAAATTCAAAATTATAAACAGTTCTGCAAAAACATGGAGGTGTCCTACACAGACAAGTAAAAATCAGTAATTGAAGCTATTAAAATCATCAAGTCTATCAGTAGAAGCTTGTTTCTACTGCACTGTAATCAAGTAACACTGCTTACATGTATCACTTTTCAATGAGATAAGATAAATGATCCTGCTGTATGTGTTAATGTGTCTTCGTGTTTGTTAGTCTGGAGCTGAAATATTTCTATCTTTATGTAAAAAAAAAACCCAGTATGTCCCATGAGTACACCAAGGTAACCCAGCTGTTTTTGTTGCAATACTCTGCAGTCGTTATCACAACCAACCAAACAAAGAACAAAATTGCGACAAATTTGTATATTTCAAAACACCAACAATTAATATGTAAATTTGAGTAGATTTGTAGATTCATTTACCATCAGCTGTAAATATACTGCTATAAAGCCAGCGATAAATATAACACATCTCACTGTCCGTCCAAAAAAATACAATTGACTTGTGCAGTTACTAGTATTAGGTTATTGAAAAATTTGTGGAAATTTCCCAGCTGTTGACCTTTCAACTTTTATATTGTAAATACAAAGGTCATGAACTTTGACATGTTAAACACATTACTTTAATGTTTTCTAGTGTTTTTTTTTCATTCAGTAAAATATTTGAAGGACTTTGTTTATATCTGAGATTGATACATGTACATTTATGTATATTTACTGGTTGATTTAAAATAATTGTAATAAAAGTTTTCATGTTATGCGACTCCAAATTTGGTGTACTCTGGTTTTTGTTAATAATTCCTAAATTTCTTGTTCTATAGCTGTAATGAATTTAAAAATATGTCCTATGTATTTTAGGTTCAATGCCACATGTTTTTCTGTAAATGAAAAATTTAGATTTCCCATTGATTTTCCTTCATGATGCATGTGATAATAGCTGCATGGTTTTTTTTTGGAAATGCATGATGAGGAATTTTGTAAAGTCAATTAGTGACAATTAGTGTCATGTTGACCAGTCAGGAAATCACACAGATTGTGCCGTCAAAAGAAGAAAATGGAAAAAAAAAATTAAAGTGGTTGACATGAGGTGAAGATTATAGGAACAGAAAGACATGCAGTAGATCTACTTGATGATAATCAACGTCTCCACCATAAAAGCCATGGATTGTGATAGCACCCTCTACCAGTAATTGAAGGAAACAGTGCCCTCTCATGAGACTGTTGGCATGTTTATTCAGCTGTTGTATATGTGTAAAGAGTTTGGGTGTTGTAGTTTTTACCTTACATCCACCTGACAGTTTTGTTATCCCAAAATTCTAATTATATGATGTACAAGTTAGTGTAAACTATTGCATTATTTTGGCACACAAAAATGTTAGCTTAAAGAAAATTTTTTACATTTTGGCTTCACTTTATTTTGGCAGATAAACATATTTTGACTACAATGTACATATAGTGATTTTTGTGACTAAAGTATCGATTTCCTTATTTATTACATATAGTTATTCAGAATAATATACCAATAATAATAAAAATGATTCTATTTTGATGCTGATTTTATTTTGGCACAAACTTTTTTTTTCAGCTGCATACGCTATTATTTCAACCCAAACTACGTATAAGTTCAGAGACCATGGTTTATCTCATACTATAGGTTCAGTGAACTATTACAATGCAGTAGTGGTATGATTTCCAGTACAATGCACCCTACACACTGATCACTAAGTGTCATCTATGTCAACTGTGTTATCAGACTTCAATCATGAAATGACTTCATGGGAGACAGATAGTGAACAAATCTCTTGCAGGTGACAGCAAAACATCTGCTGTGGCCCTATAAACAAAACAAAAATGGGGACAAGTTTTGACTGATACTGTGATAGACAAGATATCTGAAGGAAGGGATTAATGTCTTATGCATGAGATGATAGAGTAATTCAACATAATATCGGGGAAAATGATTACTAGAATGTCTGCAACAGCTGACAGTAGTTTGCATCAACATAGTTGTTCATCTCTGTCAAATGATGCACACTGTCTTTGTAAGTTTCCAAACAATTCAATCTGATTGGCTATTTAGATGTTGCTATGCCAAAACCGGAAGTATGCTAAATATAGCCATCTTGGATTTTGAGACCAGCATATAAGAAATGAATTGCAAGGCAATTTTTAACTTGTAAATCATAAACAGGGGCAGTGTAGATTTGCTGCGATCACAATTTACACCATGAATAAACACATCATTAGTCGACAGATGGGGTCAAAGTCTGTAATAGTTTGGTCTAGTCGCCACCGCATTTCTCGTATTTTTTTTGAGTGTGCGTGACAAACGCGTGTGGCACTGATCGTGAATACAAAGACAAGATCAAAGTGCATGTTTTTAGTCTAGGTCATTCTGACTTTTCGCTTGTTGTCACCGTTCGGTTTTGGTTCATCTAAACTTAGATATCGATATGATGTATTACTGTGCAACAGTCATACTGTATAAAAGTATGTTTTTTTAAATCACAATTTTAACCCATTTCTAGAAACATTGTGTCCTCTGATAAAAGATAAGTTTTTTCATTCAGTGTAAAAAAACTGGGTATTCTTAAAGTATTCTTAGTCCGATAATGTTGAAAACATCTGACATTTCAGGATTAACATTCTAAAGAGCTGAGTCCTCACACCACTGCAGCTATATGGGATGGGATATTGTGATGGGTTTTTAATAGTAAGGGATAGGAGAAAATCAAATTCTGACACTTCACAACGAATTGCTGTATGTCAGTGGTGCCATGATATTTCAAATTGGCCGTAGAAGACATATTGCCTACCCTGTTCTTTTTCTTTCTTTTTTCTTTTTTTTTCTTTTTCTTCATATTGCCTACTGTGTTCTACCAGTGTCTGCGAGCAAACGTGGACCCAACTTTGAAGAAGAAAATGCTTAGCAAATGTGATCACTTTTAACATAAATTGTAATACCCATACATAAATCAAGCAATACATGTTATTCTTAACTTATCTCCTTAGCTGTTTGTGATAAAAAAAATATGCAGGAAATTTTTTTTATCTAAATAAAACATTTTGTCTACCTAAATTTTGTGTGAATTGCATGTTACAAATGAGAGGTGAATAGTGTGTATAATCTCTGACCAAGATAGGGGTATCATTTAGCAAGCCCTAGATTCATGCTGTTTATCAGTTAAGAAAATATATGACATCATTGTGAGGAGCATTAGTGTGGTCACCGTCAGTACTTCACACAATAATCTACAACACTTGAGATAACACAGTCAACTCCTCTGTCCTGTTTATGATATGATAAGAAATCATTTTGTAGTTGACTGTAGCATCCACTTGACTTTATAATAGTTCAACATACCAATAAGTTTTGCTGACAACAACAACAACAACAAACCTGTGTTTGCCCTTTAAAGCCAGAATACCAAACAGAAATGGGATACGATAACACATTCTATTTAGTAATTTTCTACAATATGCTAAAAAGAATGATATAGTTATTATCCCTGCATATAATACTTATGACCCCTGCATATAATGGTACAACCTGTGACCTTTGCATATATGAGAGGGGGGGGGAGTTTAATGGTACAACCTGTGACCCCTGCATATAGTGGTACAATCTGTGATCCCTACATATAGTGGTTCAATCTGTTATCCCTGCCTATACAGTGATACAAACCGTTATATTTTGTCAACTCTCTGAGGTGTTCCCTTCACACAAGAACCATGTCTTCATGACCCTAGAACACCTTGGTGCCTTTTCAAATAACAAATTAAATTAAAAAGATAAAATATGGATACATTGGGAGTTGAGGAAGACTGTGCCATTCTGATCCGAGCCAGGGGTAATAATTGTAAAGCGCTTTGAGCACGGAGTGGGAAAGCACTTTGAGCACGGAGTGGGAAAGCGCTATATAAGAAACCAACATTATCATTAATATATTTGTAACTTTTTACAGACAGCATAGTGACTTTTCCTGTTTGTTGACTGTTGAAAAATTTGATGTTTTCTTTTGCAAAGTTATGTTAATAAAAATAGTTTTATGGTGGTATTTTGGATGGCATGGTCACTTTTAGACAAATTATTTATATTTGATATCCAGGATAATTTCAAACAGAATGCCTTTTTGTTATTTATATGAAATACAAATATTGAGAAGTCTGGTCTACTTCCTGGTTTATCATGATATGAATATTTGCGTTCTGAATAATAAGTGAACTACATGAACTAGGACCACCATTGCCTTACAACATAGTATGCAATTTAACTTTGTTCCAAACACAACTTGAAAATTTTACCTGAAATTGTCGACTGCAAACTTCAATCTTTGTGAAGTAAAATTTCAGATAAAATTTTCCACTTGTGTTTGGAACAAAAGTTGAATGGAATACTATGGTTTACCAACACAGATGAATTTCCATTTGAAGGCCTTACAATGTGTTGTATTGTCAGTGTAGAAATAGTCTGTATGCCTATCTCTGAACTACAACTGTGTACACAAGTGTATCCAAGTACCATCTCAACTGACTTGTTGCTATTACAATGATTTATCACCAGTTCTCAACAATATAACTTGTATTACATGATTTCTGGTCAAATTAACACCATGTAATGTGTCACTAAGACTTGTTATACTGTTTGTCATATCATATTTAATATATTATACCAATATGACAAACTTGAGGTATGATTTATTGTAACTTCTACAAAAATTTAGAATTTATGACTCAGCTGGTTTGTTAGCAAACATCGGGTTTCTAATCAGTTCAGACAACTATAGGTATCTATATGTGAGTGATGTTCTAGTACCTTTGTATGGATATGTGTGTGAATGGAGTGTGTGTGTGTGTGTGCGTGTGTGTGTGTGTGTGTGTGTGGTGGGGGGTGGATGTGTGTGTGTGTGTGGGTGGGTGGGTGGGTGGGTGGGTGGGTGTGGATGTGGTGGGGGTGGATGGGTGTGTGTGTTGGTATGTGTGGGTGTATGAGGTAAAGGCATTGTAAGTGGATATATATGTATATGGTTTAGGTTTATATTTGCATGCACATAAAATGTGTTAGGGTCACATGCTGTAGGTTGGTTTATGGCTGTATGTGCGCTTGTCATACACTGTGTGATAATTTTGACAGACTTTTGGCATTTGATAAAAACAAAAGACATTAACATACTTTGAAGGAGTTGTGATAGGAAAACTAACACAAGACAGAAAGAGAGAGAACAAATATTTTGACATAATTTGGCAGTGAGCACTCAAATTTGAATCAACATCTCAACCCCCTCAAAAAGACAGAAAGAGCGAGAACAAATATTTTGACACAATTTTGGCAGTTAGTGAAATTTGAATCAACATCTCAACCCCCTCAAAAAGACAGAAAGAGAGAGAACAAATATTTTGACACAATTTTGGCAGTTAGTGAAATTTGAATCAACATCTCAACCCCCTCAAAAAGACAGAAAGAGAGAGAACAAATATTTTGACATAGTTAAATTTGAATTGATATTAATATTAATAATGTTGGTTTTTATGTAGCGCTTTCCCACTCTGCTCAAAATGCTTTACAATTATTACCCCCGGCACAGATCTATAGTGGCACAACAGCCCTTTAGTCTTCCTCAACTCCCTGGGGAACATGCAATCCATTGCAGCTTCTATAAGCACATAGGATTAAAGCATTCACATTACAACCTCCATCCTACCAGGTTCCCAAATATACAGCTGGGTTGACTGAAGCGCCATTGAACATTGCTACCTAGTGGAGTTTGGTGCTATATAAATCTCTTTGATTGATTGATTGATTGATTGATTGACTGAAGCACACTTGTGGTCCAAATCTTGCTCAAGGACTTCAGCCATTCAGAAACAAATGGCAGCGATGAGGCTCGAACCTGCAACTTGCAGATTCCAAGCTGGCCACTCTACTTACCATTCACCCATCTTGACACCACAACCTGCAACCTTCAGCTTTGTAGCTGGCCACTCTTAACTATTCGACCATCATGACTCCACATGATTCATAAATTAATCTAAATTGGCAGACAAGAAGAAACAACAGAAAGTTGGCAGCAAACCCCAGACCAACCAAATCAATTATTAATCTGGAAAGACAGAAAATAAATGAGTGTGTGATAGTCATTGTTAATTGAATACACAAAAGATACGTCAATGAAATAATACAGATAAAAAAAATGAAATGACAGGTGAGTTTTGGTTTCCAACACTAAATTGTTGGTGTACATACTCGTCTATGTAAAATGTATGTAATAGAAAATGTCACTCAGATTGTAATGAATAAGGATGCCAAAGTTTTTGATAACATATTCCTTAAATAATCTAGTCTAGTCTTGGGGAGGGGATGAGGGTAGAACAAAGCTATTACATATACACAGAGGTTTTACTCCCCTTTGCCAACTCATGTAGACTTTTTTTTAATTCTTGATCTTTTTTAAAGCATAATGTATAGATTTGATTTTGACCCACCTCTTTGAATGCACATATGACTTTTGACCCAATTTGTGGACTGCAGTTTCTAAGCTGATACAAATTTTACAAAAATTTCCAACACTTTTGGACAAGTTGCCTTCTATCATTTCTGTCAGAATATGGACATGTGACCCCTAGTTTCTGGCTTAATTGTAGACTTTTATTAGTTTTAACCCCTAGTTTTGTAGTATTTGTGTTTGTAATCTGATTCCATCAGGGTACACATGTACCCATTACCCAGCCAAGTAACCCCACACCTCAACCCTACCCTCCTCTGTTTGGTGAGGTACTAATTGACATTTTCAGCATCATGTATCACAGGCCATTCAAAGTCACCTTAATTTATCATCTTGTCGTATCATCAACTTGACAGCCAGATTCCTCAGCTTTGAGATGATAACTATTGTTCTGTGTGTCATGTCTTCAGACTGACATTAAGTAATGTGTGTAACTTAATACTATCTGACCTAGACTTGGAGAGTCATCAGATTGTAATTTCATTAACTTTGATCTAATTTGACAGTACCCTTGATTGGCAGATACACAAGAGTCTCATTGTGTTAAGATCTGGGACATCAGTTCAATGAGAGACAACTTTTGCCAATGGTGGTCATTTTACTGTCTGATATCCCCTCCTAGTACAGAATATTCAGAAACAAGAATATGGGGAGGGTGTCGTCAAGATATTGAGAATTTTTTAGAATTTGGAAATCAACTTCTTCTTTTTTCATATATTTTGTGAAACCTGTGAGGAAATGATCTTTTCTACCTTAATATGATAATGAAACATTGATTATTATCATTCAAATGATATTTATTTTTAAAAAATGTACAAAGTTCCTGTTTTTTGGACATTGTTTTTTGGACAAGATGTGTGTTGTCCTCCTATCCAGGGATCCCTATAATTCAAACATGCCATTGTTTCTTTAAGCATTTGATCTGTGTGACCTCCCCAGGGTGACCTTCGCTCTGTAGTGATAAATACTTCAAAGCAATAGATGTATGTAATCAGGCCATCGACATCCCTGGCACAACTGGAAACCACAAATTACGACCAGGCCACATAAAAGAAATAAGTAGTTTCGTGATTTGTATGTATTAAAGAGCTGAATACACCTTGTTCATAACTGTAATAACAACAAATTGCAAACATAGCAATAGACAAGTATACTAGATTTACACCAGTTTTCCTTTACTCATATCGTGTTACAAACAACATTACCTGAAAACTGAAGATCATATGCAGGCCACTTGACAAAAATATTTTGAACTTAGCATTGAGGTATCCATTTATAGGTGCAGTCCTCACAACACTCTCGACCACAATTTAATTGCAGGCCACATGAAAAAATCATATAGTTAAACCTCTGCATAAGATATTACAACAAGATTGTGAGATCTATCATCATGCTAGATATCAAGGAGAGAAGTGGGGGGGGGGTGAAGGTGGCAGTGGGGGTTGGGGTTTGGAAGGGGTGGGGGTGCAAGCAAAGGAGGGTACCCCAACACTGCTGTGGATTTCTCCTTTAATACTGTCAACATCAAGAGTTAATGGGATCTCTTTCCTCTTTTCAGAAATTGTCAAAGTTTTTGCTTCAGTTTTCTAATACATGTAAGGGTACCCACTTATTTGTGATCACACGGAACCCAGGCATTGGTGGAAGTTATTCTTCTCAACGTATATGACATTGCTATTTAAGTTCTATTTGTATATGCTCAATAAACATGAAGGGAAAGTCAGGGTTGTATATGTGTACGTGTATACATGTTTTATAAGTATGCCTACTGTATGCAAAGTGAATGTGTATGATTCCATTTTTAGCGACTGAATTTAGAAATGTGCAAACTGCTGACTCAGCATGCTAGGGTACAATTTCTGTAATATCATTGACATATTTAGCTATAATTTATTGGGTGACCTCGACAGGATAGTTGCACATTGTTAAATATGACATAATCATGTAAAAACGTAACCCCCTTTCTCCCCTTTCCCCCACATATATCCCACCTGTCAGTGTCTCAGATATTTCCCCCACACACTGTAACTTTATCTTGTAGCTCTTCTGAAGAATCCACATTGATATTCAGTTTGTACCATACCATAGGTATATCAACCATACACAATTTAGGTTTACGACATGGGGCAAAATGTATGCCATTGTCCAACTGAACCTCTGACTAATCTATTTCAAAGTCCGTGGCATTATATGAATGGAACCACACATCAATTTTAAGTGAGTTATTGGAGTCATCACCTCCAGTAATTTAATAACCCCTGTAAATCTCCCTTCAATTACTCATTGTATGTAGAGTAGGTTGGTCATAGATTATACTGCTCTGTCTTTTGATATATATTTTATTGTGGGGAAACACAGCTATGTAGTAAAACATTGCTATAATGATACTTTTCTATATCATAATTGATCTGATAAGAGTATGGTCCCATGATTTTCAATATACTGTTTACTTGTGTTGACTTGTTTGTCAGGATTCAATTTTTGATCTGGAAATCAAGCAAATGAAAAACGGGTATAGTTTTCTATTAATATATACATACATGTTTACACACACACACACATGCCTGCCTACCTACCTACCTACCGACCGACCGACCGACCGACCGACAGACAGACAGACAGACAGACAGACAGACAGACAGACAGACAGACAGACAGACAGACAGACAGACAGACAGACAGACAGACAGACAGACAGACAGACAGACAGACAGACAGACAGACGTACGTACATACATACATACATACATACATACATACATACATACATACATACATACATACATACATACATACATACATACATATATAGTACCTTCTCAAGATTTACGACGACACAACAAAACACAATCTTTGTCAGTGAAATCACTAATATTCAAACAGGTGGTTACTCTAATTGTCAGGGTACGAGTACATAGAATGAACAAAGCAAAGTCGTTGACCCAGTCAGTGAGTAATCAGTAAATTCATCATTTCCACTATCACTCTTATCTCAAGTACTGCTTGATTATCAGATACCTATCTGTCAATCATTTTGTTACATTGTAGCAATGAAGTATTTTCTCTCCATTTACCTAGTACCTGGCGTTCTGCCTCTGGCGTTCTGCCTAATATGATGTTATTTTGTCGATTTCTCAGTAACTTGGCCACCTGCCTATCTCTAATAACAAGCTGTCAATCAAATAAAGCCATTGTTGTACAAGATTGACAGCCCTGACGTTTGATCTTATTTGAACGAGCAACTTGTGATCACCACAAACAAGAACAATATAAATTGATTTGTCACCTACGTCAAATCTTTGAGTCACCTTTATTCGTAAAATTTTGAAGAGGTTTTTGTAACATTCAGCATTGCGTACCGAGCTAACCGCAATGTGATACCAACGGTGTTAGTAATTTATGATATCACATTGTCCGAAAGCCACACTCGCCACTACAAGCATTTACACACGCTCAATTAAATTCAACTTTTGTGATATAATTTGGCATAACAGAATATTCATTTTCATTCCATTGTCACTGTAGTGTATAAGAATTTGATGCAAGAACGAGAGAGGTTTTCACTCAAGTATCCCCCCCCCCTTCAACTTAAACGTCATACTTTGCACACAACTCACATATAAATCACATTTGAAATAATTGTTACATTTTCCAGATTTTTTTTATGAGTTTCAACGATTTTCTCATCCCTACCAAGATCCCGGGGATGGATGATGGAGCTAGACCCGTCTCGTGTTATCCTTCAACGAATCGCAAGATCTCTCTTTACAAAATTCGATACCACGTTGTAGACTAGGTCGAGACGGTGAGGAAGTTTGCGATATGGCCGAGAAATGGGTATCTGTATTTGCTACTTGAATGGCAATGTGAAATAACATAATAGACCATAGACCTGGTGGAGGGCCTATGCATAGACTAAGTCCGTGTCAGAGTCCGTGTTTGTACCTCACCAAACGTTTATTATTGTACGTACAGGAAGTGAAATGTAAACAAAGTTGTAATGAAAAGGGAGAACATTGATTACCCAACGTCTATTGTTTGATAAATGCCAGGAGTTGTAAACACAGTGAGTTCAAAACTCGAAGTTGGTTGGTTTACTCCCTGGACAATTTTCATTTGTAGAGTATCCATCGCAAACTTGGATACTTGAGCGGCCTTTATTGTTGTCGGTTCATACACCTTGTTTATTTATGTATCTCTTTATTTATATCTTTATATATTCATTTTATTTCGCTTTAATAGAAACGGTTTTAGCTAAACAACCAACCTTCCAACTGTTCGAATGTGAAATTTTAGTGGTCTGAGGAAATATGCACAAAACATAAAAAAAAAAAATGCAAACCGAAAATGATGAAGACAATGACATATATTTACATGTAAAGACATTTTAAAACCAACCCATAAGCGAGAATAACATACAGTCGCTCAGAAAGAGACAAAAACATACACATGCCATGATGTGTACAAATTGTTTACAATCACGTGTGTTTGCAATATGGGGCTGGATTGTCATTCCATCGAATGTCTAGCAAGTTATGTCATGTTTGACGCTTGCTGTCAAAGCCCCAAGTTGAACAACACTGTTCAGTAGTAATGACGTCTGACTGTAAAGTAAATATTTTGATATTCATGCGTTGGATTGTTTTTGTTTAAGTTGTTTTTCCGTCGATCAGGTTATGGGACTACGTGGCCTTCAACCCCCAACATAATTGACTTGTTTTAGGACACGAATTGTGGTGCGCAATCAATGCTGAAGTTTGCTTCTGACATGTCGGATGTTTGACAGTGGAATGATTGTCATCGTGCTGCTGAATCCAATGCTAATATGGCGATAAATCGTCTAGAACCATTGCGAAGGCCATGATTAAAACTTGGATTGGAAAAATCAGTTGACTGGCAGATCTTTTTAATAAAATGTTGGTCACAAACAAATTATAACGATCGATCATGTGGTTTTTACTGATATAAAGAGAACACTAAATTGAATGCAAGGACCGTACCTGGGATAGGAACAT
Source organism: Glandiceps talaboti (assembly GCF_964340395.1). NCBI lineage: Eukaryota > Metazoa > Hemichordata > Enteropneusta > Spengelidae > Glandiceps > Glandiceps talaboti. Next base: position 18,919,165 of record NC_135554.1, read on the forward strand.
GTCAATGGGACTCTTAAGGTGAAATGCATGTCGGAAATAAACAGTTTAAATTTTTGCTGCTACTTTGTTCGAGAAAATTCCAACCTATTCTCTGTTAAAATCAAGAAAAGATTCATACACCTTTCCACGTGTAGGGTCTATGGTTAACTCTATGGGGAAATACAATATTGTTGATTTTCGTGAACCCCTGATGGTAAACCCCCAGATTTCTTTTATTATTTCAAAGGGACCAGAAGTAAGTGTCCATAACTTTGGAGAGATTTACGATAAAACCTTTGCTTTTCAGTGAAATTTGCTAAGGCACATTCTACCTTAAAGGGGAATGCCACTTCAGATTATTCATTAACTTTGGGTGATGGAGTTTTATTTCATGATTGTACACCAACATATGATTTCAGAGATACAGTAAGTTTAAGTTGACTTTCATTTCGGGTTATTAATGTCTTTGCAGTGGGCCACATTCCTTCATAGGAGTCAACAGAAATGCTTATGCAATAGCTGAACAATGAATATTCACGACCTTTTCACTAAAGGTAATAAGAATTGGGAGTCATGAGTATGCCTTTCTTTCCTGGAGTGGTGTTCCCCTTTAAAAGTTTTGGTGCCTCATGATCGATATTTGTAATGCTCCCCTAAATTTGATCTCTCTCTCTCTCTCTCTCTCTCTCTCTCTCTCTCTCTCTCTCTCTCTCTCTCTCTCTCTCTCTCTCTCTCTCTCTCTCTCTCTCTCTCTCTCTCTCTCTCTCTCTCTCTCAATGTCATTGGTTTTGATTCCAAGACTTTTGCGATTTCATTTATTACTAAACGCAAACATTCACGATTTTCACAACGTAGAATGGGAAAGAGAAACAAACACAGTGAAGATTAAAAAAAAAGTCTAAATGTGTGTGAGAACTATAGAGCATGGACAAAGATGCCACACTGATTACATCCCCAGGTACAACTTGAATTACACTTGGACGTCGACCCCGGATTTGAACACACGTTATTCTGACTCAGACACTCGCAGTCTGTGTGGAAGCGATTACTTCTCTATTTGGAAACAGATGATACATTTGTAAGATAGGAGACGTAACAAGAGAGGATAAGACGATACAGTTTATATAATAATCTGTGTTCATGATAACGACTGTTATGTGATGAAACTATAATTAAAATGTAATTTTGAGGACACAATTGGAATGCATGCATACACACATATCAAGCTTTGTGCATCTCTGTTTTGTCTTTGTACATATATTGTAGTAAAGCTTGTAGTAACATTTTATATGTGAATGTCAAAATTTTACAACAAAAGTGACAATACAGATAGCATTATAGTTTAAATGTCTGATATGGTCTCTAATCAAAGGTTGAACGATGCTGCTCACTTTGATATCGTTTCAAGTACAAATTGATATAACGAAGCGGAACAAGACGTACAGAGACGTCGAATTTTGTTCATTGGTTGATACAAGTGTAGACATCTTTCTTCTCAGGTGACGGCAGGTGGTTTGATTTGAGATAGTACATGAGTGAACATGTTTGCAATACACATGCAATGATGTTATACAGGGAAGAGTTGTTGTTGTTGTTGTTGTTGTTGTTGTTGTTGTCGTCGTCGTCGTCGTCGTCGTTGTTGTTGTTGTTGTTGTTGTTGTTGTTGTTGTTGTTGTTTCACAATATGGGTCACCGACTCCTCATGTTTGTAAACACATCAACATGATATTGACTGCCATGACTTTTCAATATCCATGATTTCTAGCTATGAAGTCTTTGAAAACAGATTGATGATTTCATCTATAATTCTAGTATAAAAAAAAACTTTTGCTTTACGATATTTGTAAAGAAATAATAATACATAATATATATAATAAATATAATGTTGGGTTCTTATATAGCGCTTTCCCACTCCGTGCTCAAAGCGCTTTACAATTATTACCCCTGGCTCGGATCAGAACAGCACAACGGCCCTTTAGTCTTCCTCAACTCCCCGGGGAGCATACAATCCATTGCAGCCATTTAAGCGCATAGGATTAAAGCCTTCACATTGCAACCTACATCCTACCAGGTCTTCCGTTATACAGCTGGGTTGACTGAAACCCACAATTTGGGGCTGAAATGGTTCGAGTGAAGGAACTTGGGGTTGAAGATTTTGAAAGTTTAATACATCCATTATCTCTTTTCAAAATCTTACCTTCAACGTCTGGTTTTATCTGTCCATCGTGTCTTGGCGTTTGCAACAACAAAATGACTACCGTGAACGTCAAGTCAGTGGGTTAACGCTTTTTAGTATTTAAATTGCAATGTTTCGAATACAAATTACATCCCTCAACAAATTTCAAAATCAGTTAAATTATATTGCTTTGTAGTGAATACCAATGCACAATAACCAACTCGGATTACAAATTATGGACAGGAAAATGTATGAAGACATATTTCATGAGACTTTTAGTAAAATTAGATTATATTGAGAGAAAATATTTGACAAATTGAGAAAACAGGACTATCATAATGTTTAGTATCAATCATACTAAAGATGGGATGCACCGAAAATTTATAGGAATAGTGTTTTTGAAAGTTTAAACGTAGGGTTGGTCTCATCAAGGGAGACTTATAGTTATATAAGGTTTTACACTTCATGTGCCTGGTTTGTTAAGGGTATGCGTACTTAGTAGAATAGACAGATCTAAGTCAGGTTGTCTTTATCCTTAATTCGCAACGTCAGATTGCTTTTATTGATCGGGACTGTTTCATTCGTTCCTTATGCACTTACTAGTAGAATAAATGATACACTCAGGTGATCATGGCCATTACGTCGTTTAGCGATGCAGACATGGACGTACATTCACAACGATTTAGGCTAACAATCCCGCCATTTGTCAACATCTGACACGACCTTTAAGTTAAGGGAGAATAAGAAGAGCACGTGCACTGAACTCTAGACAACAATCAGAGACGTTACAAGTTTATCGTCTGGTCGTAGTCCAATTTGTCCAATTTTTTTTCTGACATTCAGAAGACAAAGCTTATTAAGACCAAACAAAACAGGAGAAGACACAATAATCAATATTTTCTTTAAGACGTCTCAAGAGATAACAGATTTGGGAATCTACAGATAGAAGATAGTTGGGATGATCGTGTCGGGGACACGATTAAACTGCATTTTACAATCTTATGCTTGTAAACACTCAACTCGTCACCTTGTTGATTTTTATATTGTAATATTCTTAACTACAGTTTGTGGCTTCTTAGCTTTTATAATACAAAGTATTAACTTTTGCTTATTCTCTTTAAGGATTCGGTAATTTACATACATACATACATACATACATACATACATACATTACATACATACATACATACATACATACACACACACACACATTGGATACACTTTATATATGCTATTCTGAAATTCATACTGAGTCAATGCACCAAATAGTTGACTCAGTTTAAAGATACATCTGTCGAGATTAAATAATTTCGATGTTGCACTAAGCATCCAAAACTGATTTAGAGCAAAATTCATATTATTGGTAAATTTTGGTATATCAATATTTAAGATAAGAGTCACTACAACGATCGTTACTTCTCAATCAATACATACACTGGTTTATAGATAGTTTATAGATAATCGTATTTTGTAAACAATTAAAAAAAACACCATGTAGCTTTATTCCCATGTCAACCTACTAACTAATTACACTACATATGAAACGTTTTCCACTTGGATGGGGTGGGGTGACAAGAGGGCTAGTCATAGCATGTCAACCAACAACCACTACTTTGCTACCGATGCAGAAGTAGAAAATTCTATCATTTAGAAGAAGTTTTCTTATTTTCTACAATACTCTATGTAACCGTTGGAATCTGGCATTTAAAACCTGACATGACCTTTCACCCCAGTTTCAGACGCAGAAGGGCACTCGCATGACTATGAATACAAAAACTTTCGAGACGTTTTATCGTCTGGGATTTGTAGACAGGTTCAAAGTCCTTCTTCTATTTATAGGCCAAGCAAGGACACAAGAGAAAAAAATCTCACAAATTTGATTGCTCGTGCATACTATTGAAATACACTTAACATAACTTATACCAACAGCGTGATACATGCATGATGGGCGAATAAAAAACATGTAATGTGGAACTTTATATAAATTTAAACGGATGGGCTCATTTGCATACAATTTGCATAATTTTGTCAAAATGACGATATCTACTATTGTAGTTAATCATGTGACAAATGTGTCTAATCTCTACGGTATTTAACATATTTTTCACCAAAATTTTAAGAACAAACGTTTATTTGTTGTTGTTTTTCTACATTTTAGACAGAAGTTACAGTACTGTTATAGACGGTATCTATAAGTTATAACTCTTATTATAATTTGTGTATGCAATTTGTTGGATTCGTCGAAAAAAATCATGAAAACCGACTGACAATATTTTTTTGACCAGAATGTCAATATATTGAAATAACACAATATTTTCATTCTTTTAAGATATTTTTAAAAAATCATGTTTTTTCACCAAATCTAACCTTTGTATGCTACACTGCACAGATAGTGGTTATTAACGTATAGTGAGCCTTGAAAATAAACTCTTTATAAATTTTTGCTGCCACTTTCCTCAAGAACTATCTAACCCAACAACAAAAATCTGGGGTCACAGTGCACATTTTTAAATAGAGGTCAAGATGAAACTGAAATTTAGACATTTTCGGAATCTAATATGGCCGCCGAATACTGTATCAGTGAATATCGTACGTACAAAATTGTGGTCAAGTTCTACCTATTGTTCACACTATATCGTCTGATATCTAGGCGGGATAGTCTTGACCTTTGAAGGGTCGTAAATCACAGACATCACTTTGTCTACACAATTTATCACATGTTCTTGCCATTGGACTCTAACCTGACCTTGAAGAAGGTTCATTTAAATGTCATGTCTGGGTCATCTTACATTTTGTGTTTAAAAATGGCGTTGAGACTTTGGCTGGTACTAACAGCCCTAGGTAGTAACCTGGGGTCATACCCTCAAGTCTTTTCATCTCGTCTAAATGAGATTTTGACTATTAATTTCTCCCTCCCTCTCCCTCCCTCCCTCCCTCCCTCCCTCCCCCCTCTCTCTCTCTCTCTCACTCTCTCTAAACTAGGCTATAACTTCTAATTTGATAAATTAAAAAAAATTGAAATTAATATTGTTTTAAAGGTATTTGATTTAACACAATGTCATTTAAAGATCCATATTATGTAATAAGAATTGAAGACGTCTTAAAAACTACATCAACCATTGCAACTAATACTATCACAGCCATTTTTTTTATAGTTGCTGTCCTAAGCCCGTGTCCCACACGAGCTTCCTGTGCATCGAAGCTTGAAAGACCACTAAAACGGTGTAGTTTGGTACGGAAGTTTGGCGCTTTTTCAATGAACATAAATGTTTCAAGTGCCTGAGAACATGGTTACAACCTGTTAGGCTAAGATTAACGTGGGAAATGTATATTATCGCTTATTTTACCGAGAAGAATATAAATACGATATTTTAGATCGTAATAAGTTCTCTTTTGTCAATAGCGTTATTCTGGTTCAAGCTGATACAGTAACGATTGTCAGTTCACCTTGGTTAATAAACACAAAAAATGCTAAACAAGTTGTTGTATTCACTTTCACTCGTCGATACGAAGTGGGCGACCTTTGGGGACTGGTTAATAACGAGTTTGGGGTAACGTTTCTAGTTTTGTAAATTGTATTGAAAAGAAAGCGTTGTTCATGCCTTTTCATCAGGCTGCTGATCATAATAATAATATATTATATCAATTGTCTGAGTAAAAAATGTCACATCAATACGTAATTACTACATGTTCCAGGATAATGGGAATAGTCATATTACTTATTACTTTTTTTATTTTTTATATTTTTTTATTTTTCATTTTTTTATTTTTTATTTTTTATTTTGAAGCTCACAGCGTTGACAGGTTTTAGTGCACACTCTTTCCCCTGGCGTTACCCTAATATGCACCACTGCTCTGCCCTGGCTAATATTTACACTTGTTGCGCGGTCGCGAGACATCCCCTTGGAAATTAGTATTTCGTACTATCTAAATAGGCCACGTAATAACAAAACTATTTTGCAGCTCTTCTCCTAAATTACGAAGTTGGTTTTGTGCTACGAGTTGTGAAGAGTTCGACAAGTTGGAACACAGATTGTCTTGTCCAAATGTAATTTGTATTACGATAAATTAGTGCCACGTAACGTGGAGAATATTAAGGATGAATTATTTACTACACAATGGTGTGCGATACGTCTTTTTCCACTGACCACGTCTAAAACCGGTAGTAATACATTCAAAATTTGTTCATAGCTCAACCTCTGGAAAAGTTCAGGGGAACAATATTGTAAAGATGACCAAGTCCAGAGAAATCGAAGATCGAAATGTCCGGTCTAACCAGAATCATAAAGTATGATATCTCAGCTGTCATTGCGAGTAAAAAGATGTATGTTTGTACCTTGGGGAAAATATTGTCTGTCTCTGTCTGACTCTTTGTGTGTGTGTGTATGTGTGTGTGTGTCTCTCTCTCTCTGTCTTTCTCTGTCTGTCTGTCTGTCTGTCTGTCTGTCTCTCTCTCTCTCTCTCTCTCTGTCTCTCTCTCTCACTCTCTCTCTCTCTCTAATATTTAGTTAGCAAAAACCTTACTGTACATAAAGCTCTTTATTGTAGCTACTCCTTGGAAGTGTCGGTCTCGTGAATGGTACTGCCTTATACCACAAACAACACACATCAAGGTTGATTTTGTCTTGAAACTCAAAATATTCTTTGCTTTAATTAAGTTAACACTTTTCTGCAAAATTGAAAGAATAATAAAGCATGAATTAACCAAACAGTCCCAAACATATTAACGACTCCTTCCAATTGCGCAGCGTTACGATTCGAGGTCTAAGTCATATAAGTTTCCAAGTTAGAAACAACAGTAAATCACTCACTATCCCTTAGATTACATCTGCCTCTGTAGGGCAGCACTACAGTACAAAGAAATTCCAACCGTTGTTTTTCGTTCTTGTTTTTGTTTGCTTGTTGGCGATTAATCACGTCTTTCGGAGCTCAGACTGGAAATCCTTTCCCAGGGTTCAACTTTCAGTATTTTATTGAACAAGGCAACGAACAGCCCACATAATCTGCATACAATCGAAGTGTATTTATCCAGCTCATTGAAGCATACAATTAAGACTCAGTTGAATGTAAGTGCTGAGTCGGCAGTTTTTCTTAACAATAACCCCCCGCAAGTGTTTTCGACGTCAACAAGTAGACAAGACTTCGGAGAAAGCAGAGTGTTTGCACCACTAAACATCAATAATATAAACCTGTTGACACCCTGAATTGACGAAGTGAGATATGTTGTGTGCTACAGGTATCTATGAACAATGAAACAAAACCAAATTAAGTTCTTGTTATTCTGAAGCCTAGATAACTAGATACAGGTAAAAGTAAGGGGGGGGGGACTTGCTATTGAGGTCGGTAGGGAAACGGTCGTGAAAGAATACCTAGTGCTTGACAAATAAATGAGTCGGTGAGAAGTCAAATTTTCAGCATCGACCGCATTAGCAATGGCAATAAGTTCGATGCAGTATAAATGGTAAATCCATCTGTCCATCCATCCAACCAACCAACCAACCAACCAACCAACCGTCCGTCCGTACATACATACAGACGCACGCACGCACACGCACACACACACACACACACACACACACACATTTTTGTCACACACACACACACATACATACATACATACATACATACATACATACATACATACATACATACATACATACATACATACACGTACGTTAGCTCAAAGAAATTGTCCATTGTAAGTGGTAGCGTGACTTCTATCAATGAATGCCAATATCAAATGAATGCCATTTTAACATTTCAAAGCAATGAACAACGTCTTTACGTCTAATTTGAAAATAATCACCGTCTGAAATTCTCGAGTTTCGCTGAGAGTTAGAATGTAGGTTGTGTATGGCGGCGATCACCCGGAACAAAACAAATGTCACACCACGATGGAAATATACGTAAATAAAGACATCTATCCGCTTTCACAACACCAGATAATTTTAATCAGATTGATTGTGTACGTACGTTGCATCAACTATAAGCTATCTTCTCTTTTCGTTACACCCTAAATGCACTAGGTACGGGGTTAATTATGCACAAAGTTATGAGTCAGGTTTTGGCCATGAATGACATGATACACTACTTAAGTATTAAAACAAAGTTAAGTATAAATATTAGCTATTCTTTTGCACCCATATTGTTACATGTATTACTGCATTTTGTGTTCATCTCTTTGTATCTGTATTTTTTGGCCTTAGATTTAATTATGAGTTTATATGTAATTTTTAAATAGATAATGATGTAATACAACATACTGTAACATACTATACAATACAGCACAGCAAAGCAAAGCATAACACTGTTCTGCACTGCACAACACCACATCACACCACACCACACCACACCACGCCACAAACTCAACAGCAACACAACACTGCACTGCTACGCTACACTACACTCCAGCAGTACACTAAACCACACCACGCCACATCACATCACACCCCCATATTCCATAAGAACATAAATATTAAACGGTAGAAATAAAGAGGTAACGTCATCCACAAGTACATATACCCCCCCCCCCTCCCATTTAGTGTTATATTAGTATTAGTAGGACACGATGACACCTACATCCAAAATTTGCATACAGCATTGCCCCCCCCCCTCCACCCGTCCCAGAGCTTGCCAACTGAGCAATGTACTGCTTGTTTCTGCCAAGTATGACTATTACACCGCAAGTGAATCCCCATATCCATTGCAACATGTTGACTGAAAGATGCAAAGTATTTATCTTCAAATTGTGCACATTTTTTTAAAAAGGAGAAGCATGAAGAATTTATTTGAGTCTTCGTTCTCCCATTACCGAGAGGTCAAAGACCTTTAATTCAACACTGTGAATCCTGGGATACATGTATGTGCTGGTAAACAAGTTGTTTATGCTTCAATATCGTGACCTTGACTCAGTTACTGTTTATCCCTCAACAGAATGACAGTGAATGTATTATTAGCATATCTCACTTACTTTTAAAGAATGCATATCAAATAACCCCGGTTCTACATTCACGGCTCTAGTAGAACAACAGCTGAAGCCTGTGTTGTGATTTGCTAAGAACCATCGTATGATCGTATTGTGTTGTGATTTACAGTCAACGCTCGTACTCAGTTGAATACTTGCAAAGTTGCCTGTACGGTACTAGGCGATTGTATGCACGGAGAGTGCGAGTATGTCAACATTTGCCGTCCCTACTGAAGTCGGCAATAAATTACTCTTAAATATGTCCTCAAATCTAGACTAGAGCAGAGTAGAGTAGCCTGTGTTATATCACTTACTATTATATCAATTTTGCGATAGTGCTACCCTCTGGCAGTGAACGTGTGTAGCGATATCACAGGTCCGGCGAGTAGACAAGATATACTATAGGGAAAGTCAAAGGGAAACAGACAAACCTAAAAAGACGAAAAAAAATAAAGTTCAACACGAAATTTGGATTGCTAGCCACCCAATATCACCTCAGACTACTAGTGGAAACCCCGCAGCGTATACATCCAGCGCTACTGGTGGTCTGAGATATCACCCAAGAATCCTCGTGCACATTTTCTCTAACTGATGAGATCACACATGCCAAGAATTATACTAGGTAGCTACACATGAAGGCTCTGTGTTGTGAGTGAAGTGTAGCCCTACGTGTGTTGAGATCGTCATCGGGTTTTTTTTTCAGTGGTCAATGTTGACATGTCAGTTGTCAAACGTTGATCATGTCTATTGGCAGAGGGTATCCCAGGTCTTAAAGTTGACACCCGTCACCACGTCAATCCGAACGATTGAACAAAACCACAGATTTTTGATAAGATTCGAGAAAAGCGTACATTTGTAAATGTCAGTTTAAGGTAATCTTAGTTGTTATCACCAAAAGAGGAAAGCGTGTCGTGTACCTATCAGTCACCACAAAGATAAGGTAACGCCGAAAGATGAGCGATGTTGGCCATACACAATAAAGTTTATGCTTCCTTATTTACTAAAGAACAATATTTTTACTTCTTTAATGTTGACTATATTTCGCTCACACGTAGTATATCACTTACATATATCAAACTTTGAATCACCTAGTCCAGGAGTTTTATTAGCGTCTGCGAGGGGTTTTCTCTCTTTTTACGCTTTCACTGTGTCACATTTGTAAAAAAAAAAAAAAAAAAAATCCTTTCATCCCCTTTGAATTGTCAAATGCGTAACGTGACCGAAGATTAGAGATTCTTTAACGGTATGCAGTAGCATGTTTTTAACACAACATGCATATAAATATCTAACCATGTAAAGTATCCTGTAAAGTCGGTATGTGTGGTAACAAAAATATTATTTGAATAGTCCCCCCATTACGAGGACTGGGAACCTCGAAAACTGCTGAAATAAGCGCTTACCTCATATGCATACAACGATTGTTCAGAGTAGAGCAAACATGACGGGCCCTTTAACCTGTCAGAAAAGACACAAATTTTTCTCTTAATACTACTCATTATCGAGGTAAACAGCACAAAAATAATTATGCATACTTCGAAAAAGACATAACTAAGAATATCCATAATTCTAATAAGGTGTAAAACATTGCTGTACACTTTGTCTGGCTTCTGAAAACCATTTTCGAGCTACAAATCGGGACTGGGATAATATAATGAAGCTCCGATGGTCACCAATAACAGATTTTATTTTAGAAAGCTAGGGGGTCAAGAAACTTTGGTCAATATTCAATAGTTTGTTTATCATCATCGTTCCACCACAAATCAATGGCGAGAAGCGTCTGACTAAGAGTATAAATAGGCTAAGAATTCTACAGAGCGGCATATGCTGCCTTCAACGGATTGCAGTCAACATGAGAACCCTCGCTCTGTTTGTGTTGGGCGTCTTGCTCGTCCGTAAGTACAAACTTACGTTTTATCTTTCTCTTCTTGCTATTTGTATTCTAGCAGCAACCTTTTCTAACAGAAGTTTATATGCGAAATTAATTTTCTAAATTTTCCATGTCCATACTTTAAAAAGTGCAAAACAAACTTTTTAATAACTTTACTGTTTTCGCATCGTCTCTTGCACTTTAAATATAAGTTGCGCGCTTTATATCAATTTTTGCTTCCAATTAATTTATACCAGTGTTCGAAATATTTGTAAAACATCCTTAGAAGCTCTCAGCTTATCAACTGAATATGTTTATGTGTATTTGTTAAAATTATATTACTCATACCGAGAAGTTGATCTCGACTTTTTTCTTTTCTATTTTTTACGAACTTTGTACATTTATACGCGTCAAAATGTTTCCTCTTCTCCCCTTCCCCACATCACTGTGCGACTGCGTAACACTCAGTTTCCATCGCTTCTCGTGTTACACATACTATGTATCACGTTACTTCTGCTTGTTGACTCGAAGTGCGGAACTTATCAAAATGCCTCTTGAATAAACCTACAAAACTCCTCCGCGTGTTTTTTTTTCTTTTTTTTCACAATCAAAAATCGAAAAATATGTGGGCGAATAACGTACTGACTTCAAACTGTTTTTTAACTTTACGAAAGTCGATTGTATGCAAATATGTTGGTAAACAGCCAAAAAAAGTTGACGTACACAGGATAGGCAGCTTTTGAAAATGCATTTTTTTTTCTCGTCCTTTGTCCTGTGGAAGAATACATATTGAAGTCAGGATCAACAATAACGTTTTGCATATGACTGGAGTTGTATAAAGTGACGTCATTGTGAACAAATGAACATCGCGACCAATTATCCATTACTAGTTTTGTATGATTTGACAATCGCACATGCTATACCGATGGTAGGAAATCGTTTTTAAAATCGTTTCTTTTTCTGTTTTTCTTATTGCAGAAGCCGAAATTAGCCAAAGAGGTGAGTATTTTACTTTTTTTCCGAAGTTTTGGATAGATCGTCGAAAATCAAACCGAAACTTTTCCTAAAGTCACGTGACTGCTCATTTTGGCCAAACAAGTGTTTATTACCAGTGTTATATTGATATATATAGCTGTTGTCGAGCAGCACTCCGCACCTGTCACGAACTATCTTCAACGATTACCAGGGTTAAGCAATCAATTATACTGTGTTATACAGGGGTTATCATTGCCATGGCAACAATGACATGTGCCAGTGCGGAAACGTGTACGGTTGCCGTTCGACACATTGTGCCACAACACTGATTGGTTCAAAGTTCAACCTGTGATGACATCACCGTTCAAAGTACAGTTCCCACACCTGTCATGGTTTACGCTGGCTGTCTTACCGTTGCCATAGCGACCACCACATGACGATACATTCTCCCAGGTGATGGCAACGTCAATATCTGTATTCGGAATAAATATAGCTTGGCAAATTAACACAAATCTTATTGGAAGCAAAAAATTAATACTTTTCTTTTCCTTTTTTTTGGCCTCCCTCGTACGCACGCAAATTGACAATGTGTTCATTTCACAAACAAACATTTGACGATTTAATTTGTATGATATCTTTCAAAATATCAGGCTACGAAAGTGGACGTGAATATGTCTACGAATATGAAGGTCAGCTGCTGACTGGAGTGCCGAAGACAAGTCAAGAGTATTCTGGACTTAAGATCAAATGCAAGCCAATCTTGCAATTCAGATCAGACAACAAGGTTGTCATGCAGGTAAGCGACCTTGCTTGTACTATCAGTCCACGCAGCATAAATTTGCCTGAAATTTACATACAGACGATGTGGTGACAGAAACGCAACAAACCTAGCGAAGTGATTTGATCTGACTTGTCTCTTTTTTTAATTTTGTTGTTTAACGAGCGTGTAAAGATTTTTTTTATCGTTTCCACAGCTGGATGAAATCTCTCTGCACAGACTACAGAGAGAGGTCGAGGACCCTAAGACCCAGCAGCCCCTGGAGAAATTCCAAAGGATTACTGGTGAAGAGTCCGAAACCTTCCAGAGAGAACTCCGCAAACCAATCAGATTCACCTACAGACAGGGCAAGGTGTGTAACAAAAACTTAAAATTCCAACGTATCTGGCCGAAAAACCAACTGCGCAGGCGTGAATGAAATATACGTTTGCAGACGACATAAAGTTGACCGTAAACTTTGAGCCCGATTTAATATAGCTAATTTTTGTCGATTCAATTATCCAAGTTTATTTTTCTCTCTCTCCTGACAAATGTATTCATTAAGATTACTATGGTGTGTGATCGGCTGACAATGTCATATATTTGAGTGAGTGTAGTAGTATTGCGTCGATGTGTGCGCGAGTGTTACATTTATAAAAAAATTTTTTTAACTATTTCTGTTTTTCGATCTTAAACAAATACCACACGTAACAGAAAAAACGTTAGAAATTAATACCAGTAATCCAAATTACTATTTTGAACATTTTAAAACAATCTTGAAACATCAATTCAAAATGTTTAAATGTGCTTTTCTATTTTACTTTTAGATCACCGATTTGGAAACATCTCGTGATGACCCCACCTGGTCTGTAAACAGCAAGCGTGCTATCACTGATCTTCTGCAACTGAACCTTGATGAACGTGACTCCCTTGATGAAGACAGAAATATCAACCGTCATTCCGCCGAAGGCAGAACCGGCGAAGTCAAAATGCTCCGTGTTAAGGAGGTAGGCGATTTCACTGAACTTGATCTCATAATGAACACAAGGCAGCATTGGGCGCGAAAGTGATTCTTCTTAAATGTCGTCAAAGAAACACAAGTTTTTATTTCTTATCCTATCAAAAAACACGAGGGTTTATTTCTCGTCCTACTAAACACGAACTTACAATTGTATATTGTTTTGCTATGTTCAGAGTACCCCCTTCGATAGTCATCACAAAACGCATGACCCATATTTTTGACAAAATCATATTGGGTCAATTTGGGTCAAAAAAAATAAAATTTAAATATTATAAATGGCCGTTTTTCCATGCCATTATATTGATTTTCGAATTCTATCTAATTCCTAACCCAAATCCATTATTTGTATCAACAGGAAGGTATCTCCGGCAAATGCGAATCCGTCTACCAGATCAGATTCGACACAACTGACGTTAAAGTTATTGACAGACAAGCTAGCAGCAGTGAGCTTGGTAAGTCAACATTTCCAAAATAGTGGAATATTTAGGATAAAGGTTGCCATAGCTGTGTAATCTGCAAAAAAAAAAGATCCCAGGATTTTCTTTGGAGCTAACGCTTTCTTCTTCATGTTTTGTAGAACCCATGACTCTGATGAACATCACCAAAATTAGAAACCTTGAGAATTGCGATGACAGAAGAATGCACCAGAAATCCATCTTGTCTGGCATGATCATGAATCAAGAGAAGAGAGAACAAGAGCCACTGATTAAGTCACTCCGTGAAATCCGCTACAACGTCTCTGGAAACCAACAAGAATTCCTCATTGAATCTATCGTCTCCGAGGGTCAACACATCTTCACCCCATACAACGACAAAGTCAGCAACGTCGTCACATTTGTCAAGTAAGTTTAAATATTGAATTTTCCCAATGTAAAAATAAGATAACTTCATGGTAGCCTTATTTTGTCGAATACTGGTACAGTCATAAGCAGTTATTACTTTATGGACTTTTTTTTTTTTAAATAAATAATCACTTAAAATATCGTAATTTTTCTCGCATTTTGAGAAAATATTTCCTTTTATTTCTAGTGTTGTTACCATTACATGACTATATTGATAAAACGTTCATGTGCAACTATTGTGGTTTGCAGACACCCAATATTTTGAAATTTTAAATTTCACAGCCAAACCATGAGACTCACAAAAACCGACAGCATCAGAACTCAGATTGAGATGCCCCGTGATACCATAAAGGAACGCACCCTGAGATACGAATTCCCAGAGAAGAAGCAGCTGAGAGAGAAGACAATGGAACAGATCGAACAAGAACAGAGAATGACCCCTGAAGAGCTCAGAAGACAAAGGAAAGATGATGTCAAGGAACTGTTGAGAATGATCGTTGAGAGCTTCAAGTACGAAGTGGTCGGAGAGGAAATCCCAGCCCAATTTGTCCACATGGTCCAGAAACTGCGTGACTTGAACAAGGAAGATATCGAGGAAATTTATAACGAAGTTGTCAAGAGAGATCGTAGCCAGGAGACTAAAGATGAGGAAAGACAGAGGTAAATACAACAGTCATTTGTATCAGCTCATACTTTTAAAGACAGAATGATTTTATTACAAAACCATGTGTTGGAATTGTAGAATTTAAATTAATGCAGAATAATATGACCCTCTGTCTATTTTCGGGTTTAAGATTTGATGCCTTTTCATCACATCAATTATACTGTATTTAGTGAAACAAGTATTGATGATATATGCCTTTGATCTCATTCACAGGAAGCTGTTTATGGATGCCCTCCCATTGATCAACACCAGAGAATGCATTAAGTTCATCAAGGAAAAGATCCAAACACGTGAGATTGAAGGAGAATTCGCAAACCAGGTCTTGAACACTATTGCTCTGATCCACGACCCATCAATCCACACCCTTGATGACGTCTTGGTAAGTGCCGTAATATTGATGTAATAAATAGTGTTGCCCGAATAGTCAAATTCTGTATGATGGAAGTATTCAAAGTATAGAAGATGACAATCATTCTGCAAACATTGGTTTTAATTAAAATATTCTAGTTATGAACCTTGTGTTTGTTTGGCTTGTATTAACAACTTCTATTTCTTTTCTGTAGGAACTCTGCAAACACGAGAAAGTAGTAGAACAGAAGGAAGTCAGGAAGACCTGTTGGTTGAGCCTTGGTAGCATGGTCAACTCTGCCTTTGGCAAGGACAAGCACAGCAAGATCCAGATCCAACTCCGTGAAATCAAACAACAACTCACCGAAGAGAGATCCAAGGTGATGACAACTGAACGCCGTGAACGCATCCAGGAACTGGAACGCCGTTTGATTGAAGCCAGAGACAATGTCGAAGATGCCAAGAAACGCTACACCAAGGTAAAGCAGACTGAACTTTTGATATAATGCTGTTCGTTAATGTATGCCAAAACAACTAAAACTTACACAGAGTGTAATGTTTGTACAATATTAAAGATGACAGGAAAAGCTACACCAAGGTAAAATCCATCTTTAGAAGATTTTTGATAAACAAACATTTCTGTAATGTTAGCCAAAGAGCTTCAAACGTAATGGTGGGTCCTCAGTATCAAATATAGAACCACACTGACAATCTTTCTTATGCACGCCTCCATCTTCAAACTTCTTGAGATCTTTAATTCTACAATAAGTAAACATACTGGTATGAGATCAAAACGCATAAAATGAGTATGTTAAATATATCTGTAAAATGTGTAACTTTTATGGGAAGTGTTAAGCTTAAAGAAGACTAACTTTAGAACGATCTATGCATCTTCTAGAACTTGGTTGATGGAATCAAGCCCGATAAATCTCAGGAGGAACAAATTATGTGCCTTAGAGCCATTGGCAACTCTGCTCTTGTTGACACCATCCAAGAAGTACAATCAATCATTGACAGCGTACACACCAAAGACGAGATGAAGGTCCACGCTATCTATGCTCTTAGACGTATTGCTCCTCAGGTCCCATCCAAGGTAAGGCTTCAATTCTGATATGTTTTAGTTGTGCTCTGATAAATCAATTCCCAGTACGACCACTTTGTGTACCGAAGATCAGAACCTTTTAAGGGATAAAGTTTTAGGGCATTCAAAGACTAAATGAGTATCTTCACTTATATTAGCTATGAAATAACAAATAATTAAACATGCCTATATAACGCCAGGATCTTCAAAGTAATTATGACTTACCTTCAATAAAAAAGACTACTCGTACGAATGATGTCATATGTTTTAATACAATTCTTATATTTTCAGGTCCGTAACATTCTGTCCTCAGTCTACCACAACCAAGAGAACTCCCCCGAAATTCGTATTGCTTCCTACGTCGTCATCATGGATAGCAACGTCACCACTCCAATCATGCAGCTTTTCGCACAGAGTCTGCACAAGGAACGTAGCCAACAGGTTGGATCTTTCGTCTTCAGCCACTTGAAGACTCTGTCCAACTCTACCAACCCAATGGAGAAGAAGAAGGCCGAAGGTGCCAGATATGCCCTGCGTTTTGCCAAGCCAATCACCCCTGGTGCACAATACTCTAAGAACATGCAACTCGCCAAACAGATGGGTAAGTCAACTGATAGTTTTTGTTTCCAGTCCCCATTTGTCTTATTGAAGCCATATATATATATATATATATATATATATATATATATATATATATATATATATATATATATATATATATATATATATATATATATATATATATATATATATACATGTATAGTATTCGATAAGATAACGACAGGAGCTTATTCTTAAGTTTTCAACAATCGATGGTGAAAGCAACCTACAAATTATCATATGTTTAGATTATCAAGACAATTTTTTAATCCTTTGCTACAACTAACAAACTTCATTTACTTTTTTAAATTCCAGAGAACTTGGATATGGGTATTACCACTGAAATCAACACTATTGGATCTCCCAAATCTTTCCTGCCACGCTCTGCCAATGCCAAGGTCAGCGCTAACGTCCTAGGCTACAACATGCATGTCATGGAAACTGGTTTCCGTGCTGAGGGTCTGCAAACCATTGTTGAGAAGATCTTCGGACCAGAAGGATCTCTGTGGAGAAAGAACTCTATGCTGGACCTACTGAAGAGAAAGGCACGCTCTGTTTCAACTGTTGAGAAGGAAAAGAAATTATTGAAAGATAGTGTAAGTACCAAGTAGTATGAAGGGTTATTATTTTACATGTCTCATGAGAGAGAGAGAGAGAGAGAGAGAGAGAGAGAGAGAGAGAGAGAGAGAGAGAGAGAGAGAGAGAGAGAGAGAGAGAGAGAGAGAGAGAGAGAGAGAGAAAGACAGACAGACAGACAGACAGACAGACAGACAGACAGAGACAGAGAGGCAGAGACAGAGCGGCAGAGACAGATACAGAGTCATATATCTTTTTATCATGGTTGTGGTCAGTACATTGGATGTGTAAAACCGTTTCCTCTGTAGGTTGATGTCTCATCGTTTTTTTCACTATAGCTTCCAATTGAACCACGTAAACCAGAAGAACCCAAAGGATCCATGTACGTCAAAATTTTCGGAAACGAACTTCGTTTCTGGACCTTCGACAAGGACACCGTCAAATCTATCCTTGAGGAAGGAACCGTCAGCATCAAAGACATCGAAGAGAAACTGAAGGAAAAGAGATCCGTTGAATTGCAGAAGGTCATCATGTTGGCCGATATCACCCAACAAATCCCAACTGAACTTGGTCTCCCACTCCAAGTCAACGTAACCTCTGCTGCTTTGGTCAACATGAAGGTTGAGGGCCGTGGACGTGTTGAACCAGCTCTTTTTGAAAGCGAACGTCGTGGAGAGAAACCATCAGCTATCATTGCTGAAGTTGATGTACTTAGCAAGTATGTTGTATTGATTATATTACACATTTCCCCACAATAAATCGCACACATTAATGGATTTTTAGAATACATAAACAACATACCAATCAGAGAATGTAGAGTCGCTAGATCAGAAGCCAGTGACAAGTAGCTGGGCTTTTTAAGTACATACCATAAGTTAGATCTTTGAAAGGAATTGATTCATTCAAAAATCTTCCCTTTTTGATTGTTGGTTATGCAATAATATTTAAGATATTACAGAGTCCATGTAAGTGTCAAAAAACACAGATGGATTATGTCATATGAAGAATAGGAACGAAGGCTGCTAACTTCTAATTTTTTCTTCTTCGCAGAATCGCTCTCAACATTGAAGGTAAAGTTGGTGTTGATGCCCATGTCCTTAGATGTGGTGTAGGTCTCAATACTACCGTCAACTCCACCATCCCATTCAACAGCCAAGTTCACTTTGACCTGAAGAACAGGAAGTACGAAACTCTCTTCAAGACCCTTGAAACTGAACGCGAAATCGTCAATGTCAAGAGCAAACCATACACCTTCTGTGTAACCAAGGAGTACAAACCAATCGAACAGAGGGAGGAAGACTTGTGGGATACCCTCTGGGAAATCTATGATTCCTCAACAGCTACCAAGACCGTCGAAAGGAGACATGATAGAGTTATCATGGGAAAATTGATCCACAAACAACCAATCACGGTAAGTACTATTTACATAATTTTTCACATGTTCGCAGAGACTTTTTACTCTGAAGATGCGTTTCATGTTATTCAAAGTGAAATTTGTTCCACAGGTAGAATTTATCACTGAATTGTTTTAAAACCACATTTACTTCGAATGTTATAACATTATGGATGTCATCCTAGCTAATTTACCAAACTTGTAGTTAGTCATTAGGACCAGACATCTGTGTCACATTGTGTGTACCATAAATAACAAAATATATTAAGTAATAAGTGTTTTATACATATGTATACAATAGAATATATCACTTATTGCGATTTTTTTTTAAATCTCAGAAACAATGGAGATATGGAAAGGAAGAATTTGGCATTGAAACTGAGATCTCCACAAAGTACATGTCCCGCAAAAATGTACCTGAAGCCCCAATGCACCCACTCTGTGGTCCAGTTGAGATGAATATTACTCTCAGACCTGGAAACAGACGCCCACAAGAAATCGAAGTTGAACTCAGTCTGCAAGATGTTGATGCCAAGGAATCCGAGGAGCACTTTGAACGCCACAACAAACGTCAATCAATCAGCATTGATGAGAGCCGTTCCCAGTCAAGATCTAGAAGCTCTGAGGAAAGCAAGGAAGAAAATACTGACAGGTGGGACATTACAAAGGATAGCTGGGAGTGGAAGAGTGCCAGCTTTGAAAGTGAGACCAAGAGCCGCGAGCAGAGAAGAAGCCAGAGCTCCGAAAGCAGCGAGCGCCCTGTCAAGAGCCATCACAGAAGCCAGACCCAGGGAAGAAACCAAGAACATAGAGATATCGAACAGCGTCTGAATGAAATCGTCCGCGTGAAGAAAGTCATTCTTAGAGTCACCGCAAGACGTGATAACACAGAAGAAAATCGCCAGATGATTGCCGAACTTCACCTTGACACCAAAGACAAGCAATACAAAGGATTTCACCTTGAGTTGATGCGTTCTCCAATCAAGGACCAGGAACAGAAACCATGGAAGGTAAACTTGATCAAAATACAATGTCTTCTGCAAAAGATCACTTTCTTAGACAAACGTCATCGTATACTATTATATTTGTATTTAATTTCAAATCAAACTTAAGGCAGGCAACCTTAGTTTTATTTAAATCATGAAAGTTATATAAAATGACACATTTATAAGGAATGGTGTATTTTCAGTAACTCATATCCAAAATGTTCATTTCCATTTATGCAAAAGACCATTTTCTTAATCCAACAACTTAATTCAAACCACCTCAGTTATATTCAAAAAATGAACTTAACACACACACACAAACACACCAGTTCTGGTATATGAGTTGTACTTCATGTCGATAAGTGTTATTTGTATGTGTTTTTGGTTAGATGTGCATGCAAGGTGAGGCTGAATACCCAAGAGAGGAAATCGACACTGTTCAGAAACTTGCAAAATACTTGGAAGACAACAAAAAAGAAAGAACTTCTTTCGAGGAGGATTACTCTTATTTTGGTCGGCCAGCCAGCAACCCAAGGTCAAACCCAAGTAGACCAAATGAACCAAGGGAAGACATGAAACAAGGTGATCAGAAGCAGATCCGTGCTAAACTGACTGTCCAGTGGGGCGAAAGCTGTGAAAACGATAAGAAAGTAGAGATCAAGGTATGTTATGATAAACATGAGTAAACATATGATTATGAAGTATGTTAGTGTTGGAACAAATGTTTGTTTAAAAGAAAATTTTAGAAAACTACCCAAGAGGATACACCAAGTAACCCAAGGAATGAAATTACTGATTCAGAGATTATGTTCCTAAAAGTGCATTTTCAGTTAAATTTGGGTATGTTTTTTCTGCTACCTTCCTAACTTCATGCTTCCTTTCGATTTATAGACTCGCATTGAAAAGACCAAAGAACAAGTCAGAGAGGAAAGAGAACAGAACACACCAGAATATAAACAATGCGAAGAGGACAGGAGAAACCACAAACCTTACTCTAGAGCCTGCAATGACCTCATAAAGAAACTGACCGAACTCCGCAAGGTCGACATTGAAATCACCCACGAGAAGGTACGTTAACATTTTTTCACCCAAACTATCATTACGGAGAGCGCCCTCAACAATTGATATTCCATTGCTAGTAAAGTATACATTAGAATTCAAGAAAACCTGAAACCTAGCTCTATCATAGTTCATAGTGAGGGCTTGCCCGAACTCGGATGTTCCATCCTCGACAGTAATGTTCGGTCTTGTGTCGTATTCTATCGGAAGTCTAGAAGCTAGACTAGTCCATCCCATGCATTATACAGATCCGGGGGGGGGGGGCACAACAATAACCCACCCTACTTCAGTGAAGACAATTGCAGAGTAAAATCATTAACAAGCATCTGCTCCACATACACACTTTCTCTAAAGTACTAAATAAAGAGAACAATAACTTATAAATAGTCGATTGAGTGACAGGTTTGTTGAGAATTTAAAAAATAATCGCGTCGTTGCACCACTTTAGACGAAATGCCCTGACCAGAAACAATTCTCTCTTTTTTTGGCCTTATAATAATGTGAACTGTGTCATTTTCTTGTAGCTGACCAAAATAGAAAAGAGCCTGTACTCCAAGACCATGCTGATGGCCCAGTACTATTTATGGGATAACCTGAGAATTGACAACGTTGAAATTGACAACCCCTACCACAAGGTTCTCATCACTGCCGAACTTAGCGAGAACCAACAAGAAGCCAACGTCACTGTCAACCACCCATTCGAGAACCTCAAGTTCGAGAGAGTCCGTCTGCCAACGAAGGTTCAGCCAATGTCCACCAGAAAGACAATGGTCGAACAATACATGAACTATTTCATGACTGAACAATACACACGTGAGTAATTTAACAGAAGACCCCATGTATTCTCTCCATCATTTTAACCCTCAATACATCATGAAGGGACATTTGGTTTGTAGAAACTGCATCTAAACATACATTTTAATGAATTCTTTTCTGTATATGTAAATGATGTGCCAACTCTTAAAACTGTATTTGATTTTTAATGGGCTATTATATTATCGACAAAATAACCTCATACGTAGAAATATAAACACACACACACACACACACACACACACACACACAGACACACATTCACCTACACATAGAAAGTCATGAAGAACATAGATTTATATGTTCTTCAAAGGGTTTTAATCGATTTTTTCCTCTTATCCAGCATTCTGCAAGATTCGTGGTAATGAGATCAGAACTTTTGACAACGTCACCTACAAGTATGACCTCACAAAGTGTGAACACTATTTGGCCAAGGACTGTTCAGAAGAGGAACGTTTCTCTGTCCTTACCGCCAAGAAGCACCACGACTCAGACAAGAAGGTAAATAAAAGTCTGGTTTTAAACAAGTCAAATTTATTACATTTTTTTATCAGTAGTCAAAGTCACTTGGGGAAAACAACAACATAAAATTGATTCCTTGTATACACTGTATTTACAGATCACAAAGATTTTCGTTGAGGACAAGAAGGTTGAACTGATCCCAGAAGATGACAAAGAAGATATGCTCGTCCGTTTAGACAGTGTACCACAAGAACTTAAAGTGAGCGAGAAGATGACCATCCGTAAGAATGGAGAAGTTAGAGTCCAACCACTTGAAGACAGACAGCAACAGCGCCGTGTTGAGAGCATCACCCGCCGAAAGATGTCATCAGAATACATGTCATCTAACAGACAAACTGACCGTGAAGAATGCGAACAACTGAGATCCCGTAGAGACAGATATGATGAGCTTACCTTTGAAGAAGAACAAAGACTCTTGCAGTGTGAAAGAAGAAGTTCTAGCATGTCCTCAAGCTCAGAAAGTAGCGAGAAGTCCGAAGTCAGCCGTCAAGAATGCGAAGAAATCCGCCGCCTCACAGAACAGGGTGTAGCACTGACCCGCGAAGAAAGAGATAAACTCCGCAGATGTGAAAGTAAGATGTCTTCCAGTGAATGCGACGAACTCAAACAACGCATCATAAATGGTGAGCGCTTGAACAGCCAAGAAACCGACAACTTCAGTAGATGCAAGAGCCAGCGCAGAAGCAGCGAAAGTGTGAGCCGTGAAACCTACACCAACGACAGATACAGGTCCACTGAAATCAGCAGAGCAGAAGAACGCCACTGGAATAGCTTTGAACGCCTCCTGAACCAAGAAATCTCCCGTAGCCAGGAAGTTGACAGCCGTGAACAGGAAGAAGATAGAACCAACCCCATTGAAATCATTGTCATCCGTCACCACGACAATCGCATGGAAGTTATTGCTCCCAAGTTTGGTCTGAAGATTAAGACCGATGGTATCAACACTAAAGTTGAGGTGAGTACATTTTCTACTAGTCTCATCCAGTGTCGAGATCATGACAAGAAAATTATCAATTTTGTAAACTTTATCTTCACTTGAGATCCGGCACAATCGTGGTATGCACTTCAGCAGTAACAGCCTTCGAACTTTTACTGAAACTTTGTTCCCCGAACTATTCTCTAAGTTACTGAAATCAAGAAGAATAGTTTTGAATACAGAACAAATGAATCCAACAATTTATCAATATAGAAAATGGCCGTTACTCACTGTGTTAACGCTGTGGGGCAAATAGATTGACAATTGACAAAAATCTGAAGATATAAGATTCAGAATTCTGTGATTTCAAAGGGACCAGAATCAAATTTTCGTATGACAAAATTTTTGGTGATCAAGGTACTTGGATTTTCAAATAAATAGCATGTTGGTCTCAAAGTGCAGTCTTTCTTACCATTACTAAAGTCAGTGGTAAAATGTTATGTCTTTGGTCAAGAATCAAACTATATTATATCTGTTCCCTTTCGTTTCAGATGTCCCAGTTCTACCGTAGCAAACAATGTGGTCTGTGCGGAAACTTCGACGGTGAAAAGGAAAACGAGTTTGAAGGCCCCAATAGAGAAGTCTACAGAGATGCCCAACAATTCGGTCTTAGTTACCAGATTCCCAGTTCCAAGTGTGCTGAGAGAGGTAAGGTCTTCAATCAAAATATTACATTTATGTTGGCAAATGTCACATTTTAGGAATAAGGTTACAAAAAAACTCTTTAATCTGTACATTTGAAAAAAGAGGGAAAAATCCAACTATGGCGATGCTATATCTGAAAACTGCTATGTAAAAGTGCCACCAATGCGCATTTGGACAACGAACAGCAGGAATATATATATATATATATACATTTCGAATTATAATAGTTTGCTAAATATCGGTAACAGTAGTGCATTTGTTATATTTCTTATTAGGGAAAAATGTTTCATTCAAAATGAAATCAAAATCAAAATCAAATAAAAAATTATATTATCACGGAATTGACTATCACACTGTAAAATATGTATCGACACATTATTTGTTTTCCTATTCTTTTTTGGGTGCTTTAATATGTTACCATCTTATTTTCGAACTCTTGTTATGTTTTCAATAGGCTACATGTATCCATGTCAGTTATAGAAAAACTTTGTTCTAACAGTTGCCTATTTAATCTCAATTACAGCTGCATGTATCCCACGTATGAGGAACGTAATTGTCCACAAGGTAATAGACCGTGTAGACATGACTTGTTTCTCCAAGACACCAGTATCCCAGTGTATCACCGATGAAGGATGCAGACCAGAGGAAACCAGACAAGAATCCTTGGATTACCACTGCGTAGAAACTGACCAACAATCAACCAGAGATCTCGTTGCACTCGGCAAGACTGGAGTCATCAACAAGGTGACAAGAAAGAGGACCACCTTCTCAGAAGTCGCAGATGTCCACAGAAGCTGTAGAGCATTTTAAATGACATTCTAAAACAACGTGGACTGACACCCGAAAAAAACTTAAAATTTACCCTCAAGAAATGCACAATGTAACATATCCTACAAGTTGACTTTCAAAAAATACTTCTAGTATGTTTTGATTTTTATTTCCTTTTTCTTTTTCGTTTCTCAATTTATGTCAAACAAAGTTTGAGATTATATTTTGGTTTTGCAGGGTTTTGATGTCATTGTGTAGATTTCTAGTTTTGAACGCATACACAATAAAAACAACATAGACTTTTGCAAATCTATAAAGTGAGTGTAATCTATTTGATGATGATGGTGATGATGATGATGATGATGATGATGATGATAATGATGATGATGATGATGATGATGATGATGATGATGGTGGTGGTGGTGGTGGTGGTGGTGGTGATGGTGTTGTTGTTGTTGTTGGTGGTGGTAATAACAATGGGCCCTCCCCTCGCATTATGTCCCTCCCTACCCCCCCCCCTTTCTCTCTCTCTCTCTCTCTCTCTCTCTCTCTCTCTCTCTCTCTCTCTCTCTCTCTCTCTCTCTCTCTCTCTCTCTCTCTCTCTCTCTCTCTCTCTCTCTCTTAATTTAATATAATTCTATCTGAAATATACACGTTTCGGAAGGGGGTTTATGGAATAAAATCTCAACACAAGCTCTTTTCTTCCCACAAATTCGCCATGACTTCCCATAAGGCAACCACAACAACGAGACAAATTACAACTTCGGCCCTAGGCCATCTATCTACGTTTGAGGGGGAAATTTCAAGCCCCACTCACCGGAAATCCCTGCAGTTTCAAATGTACACTCGCTACTATTGTTGAGTGTACATTTGAAACTTTTCAGGGACTTCACTTTATTCGTTGGTTGGTTGTGGATAGATTGCACATTTGTGATTGTGATACCGCAATCTAAAGAATGAACGGTATAAACACCACAGGGGCACGTATTATTGCTTAGATTGCCGTTTTCTTAGGAAAATATCGTACGAATTCTGCTGCTACAAACGTATCAATCTCTATACTATACTAGTAGAAATACATGGTAGAGATCATGGGTAGAGATACGTCCATCGCTTTACAAAGCGCCCTCTAGCAGTGCAGTCCACAATTATACTTTCAGCCAATCAAATCCGGCGTTAGTAATCATCCACAACCTTTCTGCAGTTTGGACAAGGTGAGTGTGTTTCGCGAATTGGAAATTAATCACAATTTTGTGAAAATTTTGAGCAAGAGGAGCAGAAAATACATACCTGCGACCATGGAAGATGTATTATCGTCAATATTTATCAAAATGTATTACATATTTGAAGAAAATGACGAAATTACATACATTGAATGATGCGACACTGTTCTGAGTGTTCACAGGATATGACGTACACAAGATGTACGAACTAGTTTAGGGTGTAAGCTTATAGGAAATTTTCGCTAAATTTCACATTTTTCCCCCGAGGCAATATTTTTCTTGTCATTCATTCATTCCTTCCTTCATTACTTTATGTCTATTTATAGACTTTCAGACTGATACTGAGTGCGCCCGCGCCCGCCTAGTCTGCCAAGTGCCAATGGCAATATTTTGTTTGTTTTGACGTTGTTACATTTCCCGTGAGTCTTGTCAGGTTTTACAGCGATTACAAACACTCCTCGTCATTACATTAAAAAGAGTTTGAAGCTTCGAAAATCTTCAAATTAAAGCCCTTAAAATGTAAGATGCATCTGAAGTCTAATAGAAATAGAATAGCCGCTATCAGTGTGGCCAAATTTTGTTGTTGTGAATTAGTGAGTCAAAATGAGAAAACTGGCATTTCTTATAAGAGTCAACACATACATATGATAATGAAAGATAGGGAACACCAAATTTGGTGCATCACTAGAAATTGTGTGCACCAGTGGCATGTCAAATTGGCTTAAGAGGGCCGAGGGCAACATAGGCAACATTGAACAGGGAAAAAAAACATTGTTACAAATGTCAATGTATTGCAAGTCGACAGTCATCGACTTTGACCCTGTTGTGTTAATACCAGCACTTAATTTGTTGTAGAGGTAACCATAAGCATGAATTCATATTTCAAGAATTGTAAATTTGGTGAAATTTTTTTTTATTGAAAGTGGCCATATGGATGTGCATTTTGGATTTTTTATTTATAGAAAACAATTTTAACATGGCGTCCTACTTAAAAATCATTATAATATCAAACAACATATGCCTTTAAGTCTGTGTTTGTAACTCAATAAATTGCAAAAAGTTTAATAAATGTGTGAAGTCTTTGTTATTGTACATACAATAACAACCTTTTACACATTTTTTAAAGCTTTTGTTCACAGGCTCTGTTTAATATATAACCATGCAGAAACCAATAAGATAGCAAGATTGCAATTTCTTGCTACAGTTCGTCTACTGTAACTAGATGCAGACATCTGGGTGTCAATGTTTTGAGATCAACATTTGATGTATACAGTATGGCATGTCAGTTCATTTCATTACGACAAAACATTACAATAAACTGTATTACTATTAATTCTATTTTCGGTACCTTAATAGCATTTTACACCAAGCAAGAGGGTGAAGATAAAACAAGAGGGTTGATTTATTTTCATATGTGCCTATATATATTTTCATATAGTAATGCATGAGAAGTGCATGGAGTGGAAGTTATGATGTCAACCAAGAAATCAAATGTTCATTAATTTTATGATGTGCCATGGCAGTAATAATATTCTGTTTCAAGTACTCAGAGTCTTGCTATCTTAAAATGTAGAATGTACAGTTTCTTATTACTGTCTGTGTGGTTGTAGCAAACAGAGCCAGTGAACACTAACAGGAAATGGGTGGTATATATAAATAAAATATACAAATAAAAATGAAATGAAATAAACAAGTACAGAAATGGTGATAAATGTTCATTTATTACAGGAAATGAAACACTATGAAATATAAAATTCATCTTAGTAGTGTTTCTGTCATAAAATATTTTACTTTTCAGATTACTTTGAAATACTGAAAGCTGTATCCTGAGTACTATTGTTAACATGGAGAACACAAACAGTGTGTGCAGTTTGAATAACTTTGGAGATCAGACTATGCTGCAAGAACCAGAACGTCCTGACGTTGTTGAACAAAGGTAAAAAAACACATAGCTTAAACATAATTTCATGTACATGTAATAATCAAGAGTGTATGCACACTTTGCCTGTGAAGCAAACAATGAATTATGGAAAATACCATATTTCACAGTTTCATCTTTTTCTATACTTGTTTTTATAATACAAGTTTGGACTTTACAGAAGTTTATGGCATAGATATTACAGGATCCTTCCTGAATCCATCCTGACCCATTCCTAAAAAGTATATTTAAAAAATATACATATTATGACATAATGAAGTGTCACACAGGTCATTTGGTTTTCAAAGGTTTTAAAACTCTTCCATTGGGTGTGTCATGCTGAATGCAAAAGTAAACAAAGTTATTTTGACAACAATTCTTTTTTTCAATTTTCCATAAATGTCAGACATGAAATAAAAATGATTGATTGAAACAATAAAAGAATAAGGTCAGATGTATTAACTACAATCCATAGAATTACTTCAAGGGTCAGGAGGCATTCTGGACAGAACGCATTCACACATTAGGTAGGATGAAGTCAGGATGGTTTCAGGAAACCTCCAAGAGGTTTCCTAAGTTAGGATAGTTTCAGAACAGGTCAGGATGTAGTTGCATCTACATGGGCCCTAAACTGCCCTAAACCCTTACTCAGGTAAGATTTTTCATGCTGTATAGATGGGGCCATTGACAGGAAATGCCTACTGTGGAATATCTAATTATCACTGAATTATATTTCTGCTGACTTGGTAAAGTGATATTTTGCTTGGGGCATGACTTCCTTTTTGCACTGACGTCTTTCTGCTTGACTGTCTGTTTCATTACTGTGGAGTTAGCTTACTGAAATGACTGAATCATTCTTAAGCAACAAGACAGTAAAGTGGTGTAAAGTGATGCTGTTTTCATTTACACTCTTGATCTTGTAATTGTCAATCAAGTTGGCAAGGAATTTGATTTATATGATAATTGTGTATTCAATTTTTACACTTTTAATGTTTGAACTGCAGACTATAGCATAGAGATAGCAGCACAACTAAGTTCAACAACAGAACTGAGGTCAAATTGGTCAATATTCATGTGTAGTTGACAGCCTGTAATACTTTGGAATAAGTTTTCATGACAGAAAGAGCTGAAATAAATTCCTTGCATAAATAAAGTATTCAGCGGTATGTCTGTATTACATTTCAGTAATCCAATTGAATCAGCAGCACTACCAGATAATGAAATGTCTGGGCTTGGTCATGTGCATGGTTCAAACACTACTGGTACTAGTCAAGCCATGGCATACCCAGTTACTAGTAGGGAGATGCTACAAACTGCTGCACAGACCCTGATAGAAGACATTAATGCTAAGAGAAAGAGAGATACAACACTGTTGACAGATTTCAAGAAAAATATAGAAATGCAGGTATGTGTCAACTGAAATAATTCTTAAATGCAGGAGTTTTACCAAAAAATGGTGGTAAGAAACTAGCTAGACTGAGAGATCAGCTGTTGTAAGCACTGTTATTCACCCCTAAGGGAAGGGATGAGGATGGCGATGAATTTTACAGGAACTTGCTAGGAACTTTTCTAGGAACTTGCTAACTTATGTAAAAAAATAAAGTATACAACTTTTGCGCATTCTCACTGTATTTTCACTCATACTTGTCATGTTTCATAAATTATGCTGCATTTCCATTTGCTTTGATTGTAAATGTGCAGCCACAGAGAATACCACAAGCAGTCATACAAATTCTCCAAACATGGCACACTGGCACTCACTCATGTAGTCCAATATCATGGAGTTCTGTTGGCATAGTAGTGTTTTGTCACATAAAGCATTATTAAGAAGTTATACATTTGATTAGATAGGACAGAAAATCTGCAAAACCATATAATATTCTGTTTTCAATGTAAATTCATGAATGTCCATTCCTGAGTCACACAATATGTCTGTATTCAACAGGTATCTAATTCATGTGGTGTACTGGAGCAAACATTGTACCAGACCTACCAACACAATGGAACAGTCATACAAGAGAAGCTTCAGGAATTGTTTGCTATTTTGGACAGAATTGCTACGTTGGAGGCTGAACTTGATGAATTCAAGCATGCCCTGGGACTACTGTATAAAGATATTTCAGTCTGAAATCTGAAAGTTAAGCTGTGTTCCAATATCTTGGTTAAAAATACAAAATATGTGACTTACCTAATATGTATATTTGAAGTCAGATTAGTACTTGATCAATAAAAGTTGCAATGTGAAAAGAATGCCGCTTGGCAATAAGGAACTTGCAATCCAGACTGAGCACGCTCAGAT
Organism: Glandiceps talaboti; assembly: GCF_964340395.1. Lineage (NCBI taxonomy): Eukaryota > Metazoa > Hemichordata > Enteropneusta > Spengelidae > Glandiceps > Glandiceps talaboti. The sequence goes on from NC_135554.1 coordinate 18,949,617, forward strand.
GCAAACAAAGGACAGTGGGATTATCTGTGGTTATCGTAGTACTTAATCTGGAGCTACCGATAAAAAACCCTCACACAATGATCAGGGTAACTATGCATTGATTATTTGTGGTTACAAACAATGTCACAGCATATTGTTTACAATACCAATTTATTAGTATTTATTATTACATGTGGTATAATTATATTATTCCCCAATATTTCTCTTCATTCGGCTTTATTAAGGCTATTCCCCTTATTTGAATATATGTATATGAGCTGTCCTTTGGGGTGCGTTTTCTAGTCCTTTGGTCTAAAATGGGGTCTGTTTTTTCAAGCTGAAGAGTTAAACATGGGGTCCACTTTGCATTATTTTCGATTTTGCTTGGTCTAAAATGAGGTCCATTGTCCTTTACCAAACCATACCTGCCATTAATTGCCCCAAAGTTTTGCCTCCTCAGGAAAATATATTTTGTCTAAACTTTCAGCTTTTAAAAATCTGTAATGGTCTAAAATGGGGTATTGGTTTTTGGTCAAAGTGGGTCTAAAATGGGATCTGGGTTTTCCAGCACTGGCCACACACCCCTACCAGAGCTGGCCAGTGGTAGCACCCCCTGGCCCATAAGCTAAGTAAATGAGTGATTAAAGGAGAGTCCACAACAATGAATGTTTCAGTCTAGCTCTCTCCCTTCTCATCTCACAGTCTCTCTGAATGTCTACTTTTAGGGAAAAAATGAGAGAAAGAAAGGTTTGATAGATAAAGATTTTATTGTCACTATGAATAATTTTTATTTACAATTTCCGTATACTTTATCAGAATTTTCAAATTTTCTCTAAATATATTCTCAAAAAAGAAAACAATCACTACAATACGAATACTACAAAATGACAACGATATCCACAAATACTAATGCCCAAATTCTCTTGTAGACATGCATTTTATCAGCAGTAATAATACTTGAAATATATAAAATATAATTTTAAAAAATAAACAAAACATGCATGTTTTGACTAAATAGCACCCCCTAGTGGTACAAAATGGAAAATGACCCAAATTTAGCATTTTCTTCTTGACTAAAACATCTAGACATTTATTGAAGTTGGATATTTAAACACAGACAGTAGATTTTAAAATATTACATGCATTACTTTATACTGTAATGATTTTTTCACTGGAAGCCCAAGACAGTAATGCAGTTCACCTATGATGATATCTCACTCATCATTCATGTAGAGAATACACCTCAGAAATAAACTGTTTAAACTTTCGCCGTCAATTTGTTCACAAAAACTACAATCTTTTCTAGTATTCAATGTTAAAATTGATTTAAAAAAATTAAGGGTTGCTGCACAAATTTTTTAAACAGAGGTCAAAATGACATCAAAATGTAGTCATTTTAACGTCCAAATGGCTACCAAATACTGTATTAACTTAAAAGAAGTATATCAAAATAAACAATTGATGGTTTCCTTGAAAGCAAGATGATGAACCCCAAAATTTATTTGTTATTTCAAAATGACCAGGGACAAGCTTTCATATGGAAAAGTTTGGCAAGATTTAAGAACTCTGAATTTCTGAGTAATTTGTACCTGAGGCACATTCAACGTTATATATCAGTTCACTATTTCAATTACAAAGATCGGGTAGAACCAACCCAAGAAACCTGAATTCTTTATGTACATTGTATAAAGGTATTGGTACATTTATTGCACAGTGCAAAGCAGTGGTAAGATTGTTAACTCACTCAATCTTTGCTTCCAAAATGATGTTGTAAGGGTATATATGAACCATAAACCAGACTTTGTCATGTCTCACAATCAATGTGTTATAAAGAGGTTGCAGTGAATCAATAGACATTTTTCTAAAGTGAACAGAAAAAATTCAGAAGTGAAAATTCATGCAGTGAAATCTGTAATTTCTCAAAAATTACACGCACCCAAATTATTGCACTGTTTTACATCATAGAAGGAAAAAACTATACAATTTCATTTTTTTTAAAGAACAAAAGAGTTAAATATTCAGCTATCATTTTATTTTTTATGTTCTTAAAATATTTTCAACCTGTATTATTAGTCTTGGTTACCCAGCCTCTTGCCACTGGGGGCTTTGCCTACGACACCACCCTAAACAAAAGTCTGGGGAAACCACGTTCCAACTACCCCGCGGAAGTCACACTGTACATTTCTTCCAAGCATAAAAAAATGGGCTTACGAGGCCTGTCTGTTGTAATTAATATATATCAGTCACTTGAGAAGTGATAATCTGTAGCGAAGGTACCCAAATTGTTCAGCCTGCAATGTTGGATGTGAAGTATTCCCCATGATGCACTGCTCCAGAGGCTACTTCCTGTGCAGTTGAATTGAAATCTCATTTCCCCAAACTCTCATTTGGGGTGGTCTCATAGGCAGAGCCCCCAATGGTGAGAGGCTGGGTAACCAAGACTAACTATATTTCCAGCTTTTTGCAATTCTCCTTACAAATGGAGGATATGAGAGATTGAAGGCAATATGCCATAAACACAATCTGATTAAAATCCGATGTGGTGAAAGCGGCTAAATGCTTTACCTCTACTTCCATCATTTTATGTCATTTATTTTTGTTCTGAGTGATCGCCATGGTGATCACTCGGAACAAAAACAAACGACACAAAACGATGGAAGTACAGGTAAATAAAGCATTTAGCCGCTTTCACCACATCGGATTTTAATCAGATTGCCATAAACACTGAGGCTACCTCTGTGTTGGTTACCAGAGATATTATATGTAACAGAAACAAAGAGCTTCACAGACACTGGGTGGCTGTGATCATCAATACTTGTATTTTGTCTCTCTCTTGTACAGTAACTGCTGCTGTGTTGTGTTTTAATCAGTTACTTGAGAAAGTCTGAATGTTAAACTTTTTAATGATAACTTTAAACCAAAAAAAAACCAGAAGATTAAAAAATTGGCATCACACTAGTATATCAGTTCATGGCCAGTCTAGGAAAATGGAAATACTTCTTTCTCACTTCCTGTAAACTATAACAATGACTGATTCTTAGTTGTAAGTTTTCTACCTTTTCACTGTGGAAGGAACGCAAGGTACCCAGTACTGACACTTACATCACCTTAGGTGAGAGGTCATGACCCCTGTTGTGGGTCATGGCATCATTCTGAGATGAAGACAGCTGTTGAAATATTGGAAGTAGATGATAATTTTATTGTATTGTTATTGATGAAAGTTTTGCTGAAGTTTTGTGATTGTAGATATCTACAAAAAATAACGGAATTATTTGATCACAAGGTTTTCCACAAGAACAGCATAAATACTACTGCTACCATTGACTGTGACATAAAATACTTCATCTGTTGTAGAATCATAAGGCACAGTAAGAGGAAGTTGAATATGATGATCCACTTCAAGTGTACCACCATCACAGTTAACTAATTTGACATTCATTGTAATCGCCGTTTCTTCACCCATATCAACAATGTGAAAATAGTAACATTCATTTGATGGTATGTGTGCTTTTGCCTCCATGCCGTATTTTCCAGCTTTTTGTAGGTTAACCGAAGATATTCGTAGTTCTCCATCACTACCTATTTCTGCTTTGACCCCTCGTATTTGGTCAGGGGACATCGAGTCAATGCCTGAACTACGAATGTAGATTTCTATCTTTGCTTTTTCCGTTTTTTCTGTAGTACTTACAAACTGCACCATTCCTGAGATGTCTACTCTTTTGTCAGGTTCCATCTCAGCTTGGTATTGTACTTTGGTTGTTAGCCAGCTGTGTGGTCCAACAAATGCTATCACCTCAGCTCCAAGGAATACATATGATTTTGTGTCAAATGGTTGTGGCTGCCACAAATTTCTTTTTAATTTTTCTCCCGAAAATGTCAAACTGTTTGGTTTTGTCGACTCTAAGCCTTGTACAAATGATTCAGGGACATCATACAAAACTTTCTTTGCTTCTAGGCTCTTACGAAACACTGACAATTCAGCCATGGAGACAATATCATACTCTCCAGTCCAAATAGTTATGGTGAATTTACTGGATAAACTGACCAACCATTTCATCTGACGTATGGAATGACTGGCAAAAATAGCCCTAACAGCAAATGTGATTGGTTGCTGGATTCTTGTACAATACTTTGCCATGTCAATCACACTTGGCCAATCATAGGCCAGCATTAGGGAATCTCTCTGCCACCTTGTTGCCCATCCTAGGGATACGGTTGACTGTGGTAGATACTTGCCGGCAGAGCTGATGAAGTTGACACCATTTATTATCTGACTAGCATCACCGTTAGGTCCAATCAAAATATCAGCGTGCAAGATAACAGGTGCATGTAGTTGGAACTGTAGTCCTTCAAATACTTTAAAAGCTCGGTCAATGACATCAGAATCGTGAAATGTTACATGGATAGCTTTATTTGTGTATTTAGATATTTTGTCCAACCAGTCTGATAGAGTGATATCACTGACTATTACTTTTGGTTTTGCCATTATTGGAATGGTTCCTTTCTGACCGGGTTCTCCCAGCAGCTTCACGTCACCTGAGATGACCATTGTGACATCATCTAAAATCAAGAAAAAATGAATGAATTTATATGATACGAGTAAAATTTCCAAAAGAAAACTAAAATGCTAATTTTTTGTTTGGTGTCTCAGAAATGACTGTGCATACACATGTATATAGCACTAGCCTACCTGTCGACTCAAAGGACTAGCACTACTACGCTATTTGCTATCCTATAAACTGATAATTTGATTTTGAATTTTGCTGACTTTTCTTGTCTACGGTGATAGTATAGCTGTGTTCCACTGGGACTGACAGGTCTATAATCTCCACCCCGCCACACACATAATACGTGGATGAGTGAAAAATCAAAATGTCTGTTAGGATAACAGAATAGTGTGGTAGCGATAGTCCTTGAAGTCTACAGCAACAGGAAGGCTACAGTTGGGATAGCAGAATAGTGTAGTAGTGATAGTCCTTAAAGGTAGACTAGCATAATTTTATGTAAAAAAATGTATATGTCATTGATCACTTTAATTAATCTAAAGATGAAAATAATTCAGAGGAAAAATATCAAATTATATCATTATTTTTCTGTGTACATTTTCAATTGCATGGCGATAAATTTGATAATGCTACACCATTCTACAATAAATAAGACTAGTAACAGCTGTTTGCGTAGTTCATATCAAATGTATACAGATAAGTACAGGTTGTATCCCATAAATTCGTCTTTGCATGTTCATGGTTGTTGGTATTTGTTTATTTCTACTCTTTAGATAATGATAAAATAAAACTGTTTCTATCCAGAAACCAGCAAACCAAAACAAGTTGGGGAGGGGGGGGGGGTGATTGAGGTGAAGATAAGGTAAGAAAAGGATAGTTTTTACTGAATTGAATCTAGACAATAATCAACAGTGAATTGAGCAGTGACAATTTTATAATACTTACTGGCCATTGCTAGACGTAAGTCAGTTTTTGAATTAACAAAATGTGACCACATGAGGTACAAACCATCTTCCTGAATTGATGGGAAATATTGTAAGAGACAGGTATCTGTGTGACTTCGCATGCCATCTTCACCGTCTTCCATTGTCGGTGGTAACCTCATCCGATCTGCCAAGAAAAGTATCCATGTCAGATAACCACTACTTATGAAATCTGCACTCAGAAGCAGATTACATTTTCCTAAATTCTCATTTTTACTTATTGCTATGTCTGCATATATATATGATCTATAAGCAATAACCCCCCCCCCCCCCCCCCGGGAGATGGAATATGTATACCCCAAAGGTATGTTCATTTGACGATAAACATGTACCAGGGTGAGTGAGTGCGTACGTATATGGAGTCAACTGGTCAAAACCAAATGGTACACTCGCCTCGGGGGTAATTAATTTATTGCTGTTATTTTATACTAGTACATGTATATTGAAATTTGCAGTGAAAGTTTAAAAATGAGGAAACAAATTAAGTTTAATAGCTTGGGAGTGAAAATCTGATGCGGTATAGAGTTAGTTTTCAGTATCAATAGTTATACAGGCAAGCATATATTTGGGATTTCTGCAACTCGCATCTCTGCAGTATCGCTTTCAATAACATGACTTCGTCAACAACTAATATAACAGGAATTTTTTTTAAAAAATGAAAAATTCGGTAAATGAGTCTAACCTTTAAACTCTTCTAGGAATGGATCCACCTCTATTAATTTGGTGTCTTCCCCTGTTGATTAAACAAAATGCATTGGATTAATTTGTCAATATCATTCCTATTTTTATGATCAGAGGACAGACAGTCACAAACATCTATATAGTTTCGCTTCTTCTGCTTGCACAGATTCAGATCACTACTTGTGTAAGACACAGGTATCACGCAAAAAACGCGTGCTCCTTGATTTTCTCCGAAGGTCCTTTCAAATTACCTTCATAGAATTCTACATGTAAGCTACGTCAGAAGTCTGGATAACGGGACGAAAAGTCAAGTCATACAAAAATGGGCATCGATTGCAGAATAAAACAATGCAAGGGCAAAATTAAAATTTTGTTGGCCGAAAAATATACTAGTGCGAATGTCAGAAAACAGCGTAATCGTAATACATCAACGTCGTAAACCACAGGGCTTCTTTATGGCACCGTCCGAAATGTTCCTGATACCGCCAAGAGGTATATATTCTTGTTTTGGCAATCTTTGGTTTGACAATTTCAAGTATTAATTTCAGCCAGTAACTTATACATCTCTTTACTATAGATTTGAAAACTTGGAGGCGACCACATTCATCAAGATCAGCTTCATTTGTGCCATGACTGGGAACATCGAATATTTTCCTGAGCCATTTTCTTTTTTTCTAGCACCTCGTAATTTATTCATGTAACCGTCTGAATTTCGCATAAATAAATCACACACAAGGGCAGTATAAATAAGTATGTTGTTCATAATTTTTAGCTCAAGTTATGGTTAATAAATATACCAAACCAAAATGGCAGATTAATTTCTTAAATATTAAATTTAAAATGAATCGGGAACAAAACATTTGGCGGCAAAGGTGATTTGTAACGACAGACGATATCCGTAATAGAAACGTAATAGTTGCTAATACATGTATGATAACGCAGCTGGTGGTGTCGTTTGCAAATCTAGGCAAGCTGACACACCTAGATAAATCCGAGGTTTCATGGTCGTACTGGTGTAACAGCTTAACAGACTTGCCATTTATTTACTTCTGAAATGAGCTTATGGCCACAGAATGAATGTGTTTTTTATAGATTTATTATTCATATTTGCAGATATTAATTGCTGATTTGTTCAGAGGCAGAAGATAGATCTGTATTGTGTATTGTTCCGCATGACAGTGGGTACAAAAAGGAGCGAATGAGCTGCAAGTCATCTGTAGACTGTAACAATCTATTACTAAGTTACACGCGTTTATGGATAAAAAAATGACAATTGATAACTTGCACAATGTGTCGTCATATCAATTCTTAATCAGTCTTTTATTAAACTCAGCGGTTTATACAGAATTTTAACAGCAACGTATCACCTGCATGCGTTTAATACGGAAAAGAAAACTGTGACAACAGACATGTAGCACCCCCGGGGTAGTGGCACACAATGCCGTCTAGTCCGACAGCATGATGTTGTGTACACCGAAGTTTACACGTATTCACCCGTGTGCACTTTCAGATGTACCCCTTGCAATGAAATATGGGACAAAATTATGAAATTTGCATATGCAAAAATGCAATATGTTTATCCCAGGGTGCTATTGAAAAACATTCGTCAAAGCTGTAAGTTTATCACGTGACCACAAAGTCTATTGATCCCGCTGTGAACATTTATTATACAAGAGCAAACTTGTTGCAATAAAAAATGAATGATATGTCTAGAAAGACAAATTAACACGTGAACACTAGGTTATATGAGTTAATTCTGCATGATAAAGTGATTCACACACACTGCATGTACACATATTATATGAGTTATTAATTACCAGGTAACGTGATGCATACGTAAACAGTTATTCACACAAACACGTCTCACCTTTACCCTTTTTGCCTTCGCTTTGTAGAAGAGCTTCAGAGGGAAAATAAAATCAAGCTAATTAGATTTGGACATGCACAGAAAACACACAAGTAAAACTATATTCTTATTACATATGTCTTATTACATATGTTAAATACACACACACATACACACACACACACACACACACACACACACACATACATACATACATACATACACACACACACACATACATACATACATACATACATACATACATACATACATACATACTGTACATAAGAGCTTACGTACGTACGTACGTACATACATACATACATACATACATACATACATACACACACACACACACACACACGCACGCACGCACGCACGCACGCACGCACGAAAAAACATCTGGCTACAAATATCAAAACACAAAAAGGGGCGTAACAACAGTTTAAATACTTGAATCACCATGAAATAAATTCATGGCAACCGTCGCGATTTATAATAGATATACGTTGATGTGATAACGATTAGGAATTCGTAGTCATTCAACAGAGTATAAAATACTATACTATACGATACGACATCGTTGTCACAGATGTTTATTTCACATTGGCCATAGACATTTGTATGAACTATATTACATGTAAGTGAGCTGCATTGAAATACTCGTTCTGTATAGTGCATATGGTGATATAGAGACCTAACACTTACACAATGGATTGCAAGCTTTACAACATTCATGATCACGTGATAAAACAATCATGTACGTCATTCTTGAGCAATGACATGAAATTGAATATCTCGCACGACGTAATTGAACTGAAAATGGATGTAAATTCCACATTAGGGTTCTACGATCTTCGTAATTTCAATATATTTTAAATTATTAGACCACTAAACGAACAATATTTACTAGTAATAATAATAATAATAATAATAATAATAATAATAATAATAATTATAATAATAATTCATACGTGAACAATTACGACGTGTAGGATTGAGTATTATTTTGTTTCACCATTGATGATTTAAATATATATGATTTTCTTTCCACGTTTTCGTTTCTCATACATACATACATACATACATACATACATACATACATACATACATACATACATACATACATACATACATACATACATACATACATACATACATACATACATACATACATACATACATACATACATACATACTCCATTATTTGTTTAATAACAATTTAGAATTTGCAGAAAAAAGTCATCGTGTTTTACATGGCCCCAGTTTCATTCTTCAGCATTAGGTCGATGCAGGAATCCATACTGTGTGGATATAATTGCTGTCTAAATTTGGTTCGTTCAAATTAGAAACGAATATATGGGCATAAATTAAATGTTTAACAAATACAGAACTCAAAACGTGAATTCGTAACATGTACACAGCTGTGATTTCTCACACAAATCATATACTAATGTTCATCGTTCTCTTGAACAAACGGTCAGAAGGGACATTTTATTGAAAAGAAATTTACCCCAGAAACTATAACCATGGCATTCCCAAAAGGACAGAAATGAAACGAAGATATGTGAGTAGAATTATTTGCACACTAACACTTCATTCGAATACTTTTAACAAATTCCTGGCCTCTACCGATATGGAATACATTTTGTATCTATTGTAAATGTGACATAAACATCTGACAACACGCAGACGTCACGTTATCTCTAGAAACGATCGACTCGCATCCCGTTTTTATTTTTATCATTCTTACATCTACAGACACATTTCTGTATATGAAATAAGGATAAATGTATTTAGTTATGCGCTGGGAATATTATTTCTTTACACATATGTTGGTAAAATAATACAATGACTCTAACGATTGTGAATGTGCGAGTACAAATGGGGTTCTCCCCGATACTCTGGTAGAAGAATTCTTGTGCCCATTTGATATATTTTCTATACAATGATAATATTGATTCTGGCCTCCCATAATAAACTATCAACGTTACAAATCAAACGTCTATGCAAAAAACTTTACCACACCACCATATATCAGTCATTGTATCAAAGCATATAATATTATCACTGGTATAGTGTGTACTAATCCCGGTACTGATGTGGCATTTCTTAAAGGTCAAACCCAGGTCACTCAGGCGAATGAATTACGTCATATCCAAGCAGACACATTGCAGAGAGTGTAGACTATTACACTTAGATTCAAATGACACATGATGCCACGGTTGATTATAAAAATTGCCTAATACACTTATAGCAACAGTTGTAGATGCATAGGCCTACGAATATGTACGTGTAAGGCGGCATATATAAACGAAAATTAACAAAGTTGCGAGACGACTTTGAAGAAATATGTAAACGGAATACTTCAGTTTAATGTAGTGGGGTTGTTTATTTCATGCTTCGAATACTATATCCATTTCACTCCACATGGGGATACCATGGAAACACCATGTACCAAAGTCAGCTGGCCCAAGTATGTTAGTTTTCAAAATTTGTCAATGTCTAATAACCCAGAGTAATAACCATTACAATTACATCTGCCACACAACGTTGTAATATATACCATAGTTTTTGAACGATACAATGTGTACATTTCACATATGTCGTAGAATGCGATGAAGTAAAATACAATAATTCAATGAAAAGCTATTGTGGTCAAAACAGATGTGCAATTATTGATAAAATGAGCGAACTCACTATAAAAACTCAAAAGTTGATCTCTTTCCAACTACAATGATGGCATGTTGATCTGCTCCGGGTCCCCATATGTTTCTACGAGAGTAAGTGATGGTACATTGTACATATAGTATACTGCCAGTATATCTATTTTGTATTAGTAACAAAGAATAAATATATATAATAATACCACCTACCATTTCTACCATGCCACGTTGAAAATATAATAAGAATGGTTACACACACCGCCAACCAAAGAAACAGCATGACATATTTTGCGTAGCGACGAGTTCTACGCGCCATCTTCGGTGACATCGGTACGTATACTCGGACCTTCTCTGACCAGGGGTTTATCTGCCATTCAGTACAGCTATTTTTAATATCGAACGTCCGCGTGGCCTAATATTTTATGCATGCAGATCCATATGGTAGTCGATATTCCCTGCTGCATTATGGGTATTTAAGGACTGTTATTGTTTACCACGCACGGAGATTTAGCTTCTAAAATTACAGCCTGACCTAATCACCATGCAGTACAAGCAACCATATGATCGCAGTGGAGGCTGAGTTTTAATACTAGAGTATCTGGGTCTGTGCTTTATATATAAGAATATCTCCTTACTTAATATTCTTTTTACAAAAACAAACAAACATAAGCCCTGGAGTACACTCCAGGGTCTATTTAAAAATCGACCGTTTGTAATATTGAATAGCAGCCTGGCTAAACTTTCGCAACTGTATATCGGAACATGATTTAGCTTATATATATATATATATATATATATATATATATATATATATATATATATATATATATATATATATATATATATATATATATATATATATATATATATATATATATATATATAGCTTATATATAGCTTATATATATATATCTTATATATAGCTTATATATAGCTTTTATATATATATATATATATATATATATATATATATATATATATATATATATATATATAGGAAGTCAGTGGTAAGATTTATCCGTAGCACAGTGCTCGATACGTCTGCACGCAGAGCGGAGTATATGTTGAGGGTAGAAGAAAATCAAGTCGGGTTTTTCGTCTCTACAAGCCTGTTTCGTGAGTAAATCACTCGTCATGTACATCAACATCTCCTGACGAGTGATTTACTCACGAAACAGGCTTGTAGAGACGAAAAACCCGACTTGATTTTCTTCTACCCTCTTCTACCCTCAACAGGGTATAATATTATATATATATATATATATATATAATATTATATAACTCGGTGAGTATCAATCTGCTAAGACAGTGCTCTATACCGCAGTGGCAGAGCGTAATAGTTTTGGTAGTACTGGAACTCTTTCTTGGGTGTAACTCGGAGTTTCACGCATATTGCGATCATCAGACACTTGTGTCTGATGATCGCAATATGCGTGAAACTCCGAGTTACACCCAAGAAAGAGTTCCAGTACTACCAAAACTATAATATTATATATATATATATATATATATATATATATATATATATATATATATATATATATATATATATATATATATATATATATATATATATATATATATATATGTCGTTCGAGCTGTGATATTATCACTAATTTTATTATGCGTAAGCTTACATGCATATATAAAGTCCACAATGTGTAAAACATGTCATTTTCGTTCATTGAAATCACACGAGTACAGGTACCTTTTATATAATGAATTTCATTTCCGTTCATTGAAATCACACGAGTACAGGTACCTTTATAATGAATTTCGTTTTCGTTCATTGAAATCACAGGAGTATAATGAATTGGGTACGCTGATTAATTTCAAGTCCTTGTAACGTAGTCGAGTTCCTGACGACCATATTCCGATTTGTGAAGATATAATGTAGTTGAAAATCGGAATACGGTCGTCAGGAACTAGACTATTATGAAAGTTCAAACATCGTTCGCCGTTCTTTAATAATGTAATCATGTCTATCTCTGCTCCTATAACTGCCTCAGTGAAAGCAGATATTACTCCAATATAAGTAGAATTATAGATGTACACTTGATGTAACGAGGGTAGAATAATCGACTTCTGCAGCAAATTCAATTGACATGACAAATCACTGTGTTCGTTGTTGTCTGACTGGTTGAACAACAGGGACTCCCAGAGAACCAGGTACACTGCTGACGTCAGATCATTACGTCACACTGAACGTGTAACCACAAGAACCAATTTTAATTTTAACCTGTATTTCAAATGTTACTTTGGATATGAGAATAATGAATAACAGATTCCGAAATCGACGACTGTATTGTACCTGCAATATCTTGAATATGATGAATTCATCCCGACAACCACGCCGAAGTCGTTTCGGCATTATTTCTGTAATATGACAGAGTAAATTAAACCTTAGACATGGAGAAGAAACGATACCATGGTAATTGGTAACTAGAGTGTTATTGTCACAACTTTCAGTGGTGGAAAAGTGTAAACTCAACATGACTTGGAACTTTTTGATCTCAAGTAGATAAACATGAGCTGCTGTCGTCGAGCTATTAGATTTGAATATTAATAGCGTATGTATGACTTATTTTTGACCCCCTGCCGCATTTGGTCAGCGTCCCGGGTCATTCAGTGGTATAGATCATATCTTATCAACGAATTCTTTTTTTCTTTTTATAAAAATCCATTTTTTGTAAAACAAAACCTGTAGCGTGCTCCTAATTCTACACTTATTATCTCATTTTTGGACAAAATTACGTTATTTTACGATTACCACGGCGAAAACGTTGGAAAAATAGTACTAGAGTAATATCAGTCTTAAAACAATTTCTTAGAGAAAGGTAATTTTGTGGATGACGCGTAGTTCTCTAATTTACAACTCGATATGAGAACCAGGAAGTTATACATCGGACAACTGTTTTAGTTATCGGACACGAAACTTCACACCCATTACGTGTAAACTTCAAGTTACAACTTCACGCCAATAAGCTTACTTTTATTTATTCAAATACATAACCAAATAAAGGCATTTTTAAGGTGTCGTTTCCGATTTCAAACTTGATTCATTTGTTTCTACAGAAGAATTATTATGGACTCTGTTGTACTTATCACGGTCTTCGTCATGATCCGTAAAATTGAGCGCATAAGAAGGCACGCACGCGCACGTTTGCATCGTCGCAAACCACGACCTCTTTTACGGCACCGTCGAAACGTGCTGTAAGAACAGGTGGAAAAAATGCGAGAATGCACGTTTTTTTGTGTAAGGTCTAGCACTGATTTGTCGAATGCTGACAGGTTCAAAATGATATGATTCAATAGCACACCGCTGCACCATTTGTCATAATTCCCTTCCACTTATTTTAACGTTGTAGGTGTCGTCTGCACTGGGAAGACAAAGTCAACAGGTGGTTGACCGCTGGTGGCCATTTACTGTTGGCTTGTACTCACGCATCATTCATGTCCACTCTTTGCCATAGGTTGTTTCTTTTGAATTCGAGATGGCACTCAATAGGTTGCCTATTACCAGTGTCAATACCTAGTAGTTCTCGCAGAGAAATCATAAGAATTTAACATTTTAGTAATACCATAGGGTAAAAACACATTTCTGCGTATGTCACTGGATTCGTCACTCACTAAATAAAAAAACTCAAACCCAATCTCAGTTATTTAAAGCCAAGAAGAAAAATTAAAGGCTACCATACGAAGTTTTGAAATAGAGATCAAAATATGAATTATTTTATAATCCAATATGGCCGCCAAATCTGATATTACTATCTTACATCACAGATACTTGTCTGTGCTTACATGTAACCATGGATGTGCAACTTGTATATATACCTCCATGATGTAACAGTATGGGGTAATGGAAGACTGTCGATTTTCTTGGAAACAAAACGGTCCCCTAATCGCATTCATAATTCAAATCACACAATTGGTGCATATATGAGTTATCTATTGAAAATGTTCTCTGAATTTACATTGTTTCTAATTGTGACGTAATCAGTCTTCAGGCACGGTCTATAGACAGTGAAAACTAAATTCTTCGCTACAGATTCGCCGCAAATGACCCTCTAATACCTTTGTTGAAAAAAGTTCGACGAATTAGGCAAACGGGAATGATACGATTTGGTGGTGATTTCTTAAGGTACCCTTGCGTTGGTGCATTGCTATCTGCAGTAGCCAAGGTCATTTTGTAGCCATGTTTGACATAATAGGACATCATTTCCCAATGTCGCATCGTCATAAACTTCCTATTCCTATACTCAGGTAGTGTGAAGCCAGAACCATTCATGCCATGCTGCTGCATCATTGTCCAGGCCACGGGGTCATCTCGATTGGGTGCATAAACACCACATGACGGAAACTCTTCGATCATTTTCCGTACAAGGGGTACAGAAACTGGAGAACAAAACACAGTCTTCGACGCAACAAGCCCCGCATGCTCAGGTCTTAGTGGTGCCAGTTTATATCCACTCGGAGGTGCCGGTTTCTCCATTCCGATCGTGGACACCTTTTCATCAATTACATAAAATCTAGCAGCATAGGTTTTGTTCACCTCAAACCCATGATAGTTCATATATTCGGTAATGGTTTGCGATAGTTTATCATCAAAATCCTCAAAGATGACCGTGTTGCTATTGGAACCATCTAGACGACGGCCCTCGGCAACACCGACTTTCTCCAACGTCGATTTTAGTCGGTCTTCATCTTGACTGTACAGAAACCAGGCACCGTCGTCGATATTTTCAGCTAGTGTACTCGGAGCATGACATAATACGGTAGTGCAGTTCTGCATGTCACTATCGTCGACAAATATATGCGTTCTGTCCCATTTCTTGCTACGGACATGTTTCACCAGATTATAGATGAGTAGAGACTCTGGTTGTCTCTTAGCAAGGTGACCCAGCAAAAGTTCCAAAGTTTTTGAATCTTTCGTAATATCCATGACTCAGTAACACGCCGTGGGAAGGTCAGCCGGGCATACATAGTGTTACGAAGTGGCGTTTGGACCCTTCTTCCAGGGTAAATAACACGGTAGGTCAATCACTTAGGGACCGGTCAGTTTCTTTGGCCGGGGTGGGGGTGGGGGGTGGGGGAGTGTGGATTTGTAGGGGGTCACCTTGTTTTTAAAATTGGCAGTGGGGGGGGGGGGGTCATGATGTTTTGAAAATTGTGGAGGGGGGGGGGGTCTTTGCGTTTTGGATTGTGATGGAAGAAAAAATCCCTTTTCTACACTGGCATATAGCCTTGTCTGAAATGTGGTACATGTAACATGTAAATATTTGTTCTTATCCCTGTTTCTTACATGAATTCTAGTTCAAACATAACTACACATATACATGTATTACCTAGCTACTACACTAGTTACAGAACATGTCATGTAAATGCTTGGCTGTTTCACAATCATTGCTTCAATTATATTGCACTTAGGGGCAAAAGTGAACTTGAAGGTTTCGTAACGGTAATCTTCAAAGATAGTTTATAAAAGAAGTTAATCTAAATTGTTCTACTCGTCAGTATGAACTTGTCAGAAGGGATTAATACACTTTCTATTTTGGATACTACATGTTATTGACACTACAAATCACCACATCTCATCAGATCCTAGTTACTATTATACACTAGGTATGACCACCTAAAGTTCTCTAACATACCGGTGACTTTACTATACATGCAATATTAATGCCCCTGCCTATTTTTATGTTACGTGGGAAACTCACTTAAAACTTACATTTACGTTAGCTTTTCGAAGCTTGGAAATATTACCTCAAAGGCTGTGAATAACCTAAACATTGCCTTAATAGAAGCAATAAACTCCAGATCTGCAAGTTGATCACTCTACGTATGCATTTTTGACTCGTTCTATGAGGCTTTTAGACAGCATTTATCCATTTGACATCGACTTATTTTCGTGTTTTGCCACTTTTATAATATAAATCAACCGACAGAATTACTTATACAAAGTCTGTAAGTTGTCTTTTAAAATTTTTGGACATTTTAATGTTACATTTTGGTTCTGAATCTGCAAAAACTGATCTATTAAAACAGAACAAATCTAAAATCTAAAAAAAAATCCATCCGAAGCATCTCAATCTGATCAATATAAGTTGACGGTAAATTCATATCTGAATTTGAATCCGGAAAATTCGAAACGCAAGCGTCAGTACAGTATGGAATGTCGCCCTCTAGCGGCCAGTGAAAGTAGTACATTTATTCGAACACGTATATGATAATTCCCAGAGGAATTACTAAAGGTTACAAATCACAGACGAGAAGTTAAGTAAAATAAAAGAACTTTAAAGTATACAGTACATTTTTGTTAAAAAATAATAAAATAGTAATAATAATTAAAAATAATGATAATAATAATATATTATAAAATTGAAACATACAAGTGAGTTAGAAAAGCATATGTTGCTGTCTCTTGTTTGAACATATGTTTGTATATTGTGTGATATTAATAATAATAATAATATTATTAAATTGGTTAGTGGGTTTGAGGAATCAATTGCATGGTTATAGTATTTCACCGTAATTGTTTTTTAATTAATATATCTTATATTAATATAAGACCCCACTGAGCTAAGTAGTGTTCGCAAGCCTTTCCTTTGCTACAGAATACATAGTGTTCTATAGGGAGAGGATGATGCATCTTGGAATAAGAACAGGTCTATTGGAGCCTTAAGTGAGTGTGAAATGGTCTCTTGCAATAATTTGGTTTGCATTGGAAGATACTTTAGTACTAAAGATGTCTAAATAAAAGACATCTTTTATTTGGCAATGTAAACCTTCTACTTTCAATGTGAATTTTTTTCCTACTATTTCTCGCGAGACTACACAATTTTCACGATTTTATTACTTTATTCTCAAGACATAAAAAAAGAGTTTAGGTTGGCACTGAAAAACTAATGGGTTTTTTTTGGCCTTGACTTAAATGTACTAGCTGCTGATCAATCCTCAAGCTACTCTGAAAATGTGACGTGAACCAGAGAATTTAATAGACATCCTTCTGTATGGTTCGACATATGTTCTAAAAAGCATGGAGATTAATATCGTAAGTCACCAGGGTATATATACATGGACAATTGTAGATTGTTTTAGGTAACTACAAATGCAATTGAGGATTGGGTATAATTTTGTCAAATTTATATCTTGCTTGAGCTATACATTTCTATCCCAGCTCAATTATCCACAAGGCACGTTTTCTATCTTGTTTCCTCGAGGGTACCACTGAAGAATATGACTAGCAATTGAAATTTTGTAAAAAAAAAATCTTGTGTTCATAGATGTACAATATATCTACACTCAATCCAATCTGATTAAAATCCGATGTAGTGAAAGCGTCTAAATGCTTTATTTACCTCTATTTCCATCGTTTTGTGTCATTTGTTTTCGTACCGAGTGGGAAGGCGGCGATCACTCGGTACAAAAACAAATGACACAAAATAATGGAAATAGAGGTAAATAAAGAAGCATTTAGACGCTTTCCCCACATCGGATTTTAATCAGATTGCACTCAATCTGAAGTCTTTGAGGTGTCCTTACAATTATGTTAGAATGCCAGTTTATGTTTGATACACTTTCAAATGACATATGTCTCGAATATCTTATCTTACCTCATCATTTTTCTGAACATGACAAATATGATATAGTTATCACAAATTCATGAAATTGTTTGACTCAACTTATAACTTGAAATAGTTGTCAGACCAAACAAAAGTACTCTCCCATTCCAGCTAGTGCAGTTTTAAATACCAGTGTAAGCATATTGTTCTCTCCATGGCCATTATAAGCATGCTTGAAATGTAGGAAAGCAAA